>NW_021820781.1:0-195191 GCF_901001135.1 Rhinatrema bivittatum | reverse complement strand
GCACCAGGTTCATGTCATTTACTCTTCTACACACTACTATTTTATACTTTATTTTATTCATTTATCTTCTGAAATTTTTTTCTTATACTTAAGTAAAATTCAATTTGAAGTTTAAATAGTTTGTGGGAAGTAGTAAATGACATGAAACCTGGTGCTCATGTATGATGCTGGTTGAAGCCCACTGCAGGCAAGAGCCTGGACATTCAAAGAGCACTATCCGTTCTGATACCAATTCCCTACATGTATTAATGTGTAAAAGAATTGGGTTGAAAATAGTAAGTGTTCCCTCCTGAGTGGAGTGGTGTTTGATGGATTCTATGAATGACAGTTTGAGGATGCTACTTCATGGTGAAATGGTAAATGATAGAAAGACCAGCTCATTGATTCAGGGCCCAAAGAAATATCCCAGTTACCAGCCATAGAAGCTTGAGCACTTTTAGGATATGACTCCATATCCAAATCTGATTTTTTCTCATCATCTTTGGTTCTCTACCACCCTGTAAATCTGAGCTCCATAATTAATCCAACTCAAGTCACCCCATTTCTTACCCTCAAGCTTTAATAACCTAGACCAGTGGTTTTCCCAGTCACAGGTTTAAGATATCCTGAATACGCATGAGATTAATTTACACACAAGCTGCAGTGAATGCCTTCCATATTCACTACAGATATCTTGAAAACACAACTGACTTTCAAAATCTGTCCACAGTCCACCAGCCAATGATCTAAACCAGCATTTTTCAAATCTGTGTGTTGCCACACTTCTGTCCCCCCTAGCTCAGCTACTCCCCCCATCCCAGCAAAATGGGAACTCTTCCTATACTCAGGTGGAACGTGGCATGAGAGCTGGAGTCGGCAGCACCAGTATGTCTTCTTCCAACCCCCTGCAGCCTGGAAGAAGTGGTGAGCAGCAGCTGCACGAGAAGAGACCATGCTAGGTAAAGTGTATGCAGCATCTGCCCAAAGAGCAGTGTGGCCCGGAGCAAAGAAGAGCATCCTCAGCCCCCATGTCCAGTGGGACTCCTTTCTCAAGGCCACGAGGGCTGGAAGAGGCAGCGGCTGTTGCTTCTGCTACCTACCTGTGTGAGCAAGCGAGCATGTGTATGAACGCCTGTGTGACAGGAGAAAGTTGCAAGCAACCTCCCTTCCTCCTAATTCAATCTCATGGCACCTGGAAATCAAGTGTTTCCAGTATGCTGTTTTGAAATATTTTATTGGTGTCTAGAAAATCTTTGACTTAATCATTGATATTCTATTCATCAGCTGTTTTGAAATAATCTGTTTATTAGTATGGTTTTACTGCTATTGATTTTATATTTCTTGCTTTATTTTATGACTGGTGATTTCTCTCCTTTGTTGCACTGCATACAGAGACTCTGGCTTATTGTTTCCAGTTCAGTTTGTCTGCATGTTATTTATGCTTTATGGTCTCTAAAGCATCCTATCCTCCCCCAAAGGAACTTTGAAGCCTAAATGAACAAGCAGCTAACTTTTGAACATAGTTTAATACAATCTTGTGTAAATAGTTATTCAATCTTTCTGCGCTCTACTCTAGTCCCTCAGGACCTGTTCACTTCCTCTACTCTGCCAACTTGTTCCTTCATCCCCGTTTCATGTAACTATTTTTCTCTTTCCACATTTCATGTGTTATTAACCCTGTTATTTGTAAACAGATGTGATATGCAAATGAATGTCTGTTAGGGGAGGTTTACACATGATTGAAGTGAGGTATTCTGCAGCATGTAGTTTCTAGGTAGGGCTCTATAGCAGCCTGGCTTGTTCCATTTTCCTAACAGTACTGGAGTTTTAAGGCGTGGTGTAATTTTCTTAGGTAAGGTGGCTACAATTAGAGTGCTGAAAGCTGGTGCTCTTCTGGTATGGGAGTTTTACTAGTTTATATAATGTTCAGAGAGAGTACTCATTTTTCTCTGACATTAAGAGTAATATGGGGCTTCCCCCCACTATAGATTGTAATGAGCAGTGTCTGTCAGGTGTGTCAATGAGAAAAAGGTTGAGAACCAGTGATCTAAGCACCTACCAAAAACTAGTGAGGCCCCATCAATCTGTGTGTAGCCAGTAAGCCATGCGCACTTTAATCTGTCCATTTTCTGCTCATCACCTGTCTGCCTCTGCTCTTAAGTGAAAGGTGGGTTGTTTTTAGATATTGCAGCTTTCCCCACCCACTCTGTTCCTACCACTGTCCTATCTATTCTGCAACAGTACTGGTTTCTACAACTTTGTTATATGGCAAAAACCCTTTAAACATTCAGACATCTTCATATTGATTACTTAAAAAGCTGCTCTCCCATCACAGGACACTATGTAATAAAACTGAAAGCTTTGCCGAGCAAACCTTGTGTGCAAACTATTCCAACGTGGCAAGGAATTTTGCACACAAAGCGTGTATAAAGACATGCATACCGATCAACACCTTCATACATAAATTCAGATGCTGATGACAGCATTAGCTATTGCACTCCAATGCAGAGTGGTGGGCAGGCTTAACATTTAAAATTTAAATCCTAGTCACAGGTAGCATCACATTCCTGGGGCTAAATCATGGTAGAGGTCCTATACTCGACTTCTGCACAAGTTTTCTGCAATGAAAATATGCACAGATATTTTGCATTTTTTGTACATTTTCAGGTTAGCACACTTTACATTTAATCTCTTTATGCATTTTTCATACTATAAGCTTACTGCATCAAGCATATCTTTATCATATGAGTAAGGAAAAATGTGACTGATGTTCAGCACACTCATTTTATTATGCTGAGCCTGCAGAAGACTAAGCTTTTCAGGCTGAAACTGCTTTTTCCATTTCAGGAATGGTCAGGTGGATGGTCACAAGTTTAGCTCATAGCAATATCCTTAAATTCCATGTTCACACAAACTCACATCCCACATTTGCAGCTACTTTTCTGTATAAACTACATACATGTAAACTATTTTAATGTTTAAAACTCTTTATTCAAGCAATATAGCACAAAACTTTGAAAACAGACTGCAATGATGCCTTGTAAAGAACAATGAATGGCTTATAACTGAATACAGTCCTCGAAAAATACAAGGTCAGTTTGTAAACTGGCTTCCCTTTTCTAGATTGTCTTACGATCCTCCTTTCTGAATCCCATGAATTTCCAATGGCATTCATGTAAATAACTTGGCCAGGATGTCTATTCTGGTACATCCAGACTCCAATGATTGTTATAATACCCCAAACCTTAAATTTCTATATGCAGAACTCAGGGGTACAAATACCAATTACATACCCATTGTCCATGTGCCATTTCAAGCCACTATAAACTATTCAAGCTTCTAGCTCTGCCAGAAAGGCTCTGAATATAGGTTTCCAAAAATCTTTATACACGTGAAGGAAGAATGAATTGCCAACAACTCCATAAACATTATGTAAGGTGCTGTGCCACTGCCTTAAAGAGGAAAGATCAGCCTCAAGCCAAACCAGCGAAAAAAACACATTTAGATAGCTCCACTCCAAACACCACCACTTACAGACCCAGGGGATAGGACAACCCAAAAGATCAAAGTCAAGATCCTCTAATTTCAATATTACAGGGCATGTTATTGGTATTAGTCAGCAATTGGGCATGATTAGCTTTCATAGTTGCCTTTTCTTGGCTCCAGCATCACTCTCCTTACTGGTCATCTGCTTTAACCATAATCCTACATACTGAGTGCCCCAAGACAAAGTGATTTTCCTCTATCTTGTCATGGAATCACTTGTAGTGCAGCCACACTCAGCCATTGTACTCTTCCAAAATGGTGTCAGCATGACTCAGCATGGGGGCCATACTGCAAGGGATTGTCCTATCCAATGGCACTCAGAAAAGCTCTTGTCCAATTGACAATATTCTGAGACATGGTCTTGTCCACTCTGCCCTATCTCTCTTCCTGTCACCCTTCCAAGATTTGGAATGTCTATATTCCTGCTTTATAATCTTTTTGCAAAGTTTGTGACGCTCTCCAATAAATGTGACATTGTTAGCACTGGGGGAACCCTGGACACCTCAACTGACTCTGGGTCACCCACTAGGGCTGTAGTCAGAGGAATCTGAGGAGCTATTTGAACTAGAGCCTGACCTGTCTGCTCTCTTCTCAGTTTTCAGTGTAGTGCCCTTCAATACAGAAACCTGACCCACCCGGTTCACTGATAACTCAGCCTGATTCAGATATTGAGATTCATTGTTGCGCTCACCACCGCACTGGTGGCTGGCCCACCAAGAAAGTTGGGTCTCGACCTTGGACAGTGCTGGGTTGTCAGCTGGATCCATCCCAATGCAGTCGTTTCTCCTAGGGGCATCACCACCTTTTTGCTGGCAATAGTTTTGGGACTGCCCCAGTTAGTTGTCTGCCCATCCTTTGGCATTCGATTGGTCAGGTATGTTGCTGGGTTGGTTGACTGCTGAGGCCCCTAGGCTGATCTCTGAGCAGCACCATGCAAGGTCACTCCTTGTGTCTGACTTGGTGGCATCCAAAGGCCCCAAATTTTGGGGTGGCCAAGGGTATGTTCCACAAAAGCCTGGATGCATTCTCATTGCCCACTGTCGTCACCATCCCCTACCACCTTGTGCCTGAGGAAGGTGATTAGTTTGTGGACCCCCAGGACCCCATGAGGCCTATCATATGGGCTGCTCAGTTGCCTTGGCCACGATCCCAAGTTGCTGGCCCTTCCAGATTGGTAAATTACCAGTTAACTATTGCCCTCATACCATATATCCTTGTACTGGGACCCCAGCCAGCCTGTGTACAGATGGCTTTCTTCCTAATCCTTCATGCTGCTGCTGCAGTCCTGCTCCTGTCTCATTTGTGCCTGAACTGCTGGGTGACCTTATGGCTCCTTGCTTCTTCCTACCCCAAGTTGCCTTGCATTGCTTCCCCACTGGTGTGCTCATGTCTGCAGTGGTGTAGGTGACCAGATTGCAGCTAAGGGTTGCCTTTCATTATAGTTGGGGGAAAACACATCTACAGTCCTCCTGCAATCACCACTAAAATCTTCTGTCCACTCATCTACTTAGCTGTGTGGATTCAGATTATGGCTGCTCCTCATGGAATGCTCCCAGCTTTTTTTGGACCTGAAGGCTACATGTTCAGCATGAATAAAGAACAAAAATGCTGTGGCAATCTTTTGGGCAACTGACAAGCTGCTTTGGTCTCTGCAGCATGGACAAAGAAGGGCAGAAGCCAGCATGAGGATTTAAATCTACTGTCATCTTCTGGCAGGGACATGACATCCTGAGCATCCAGCTCTGAACCACCCTCCTCCCCCCACCATACGCATCACCACATGATAGGCAATGCCACTGACCAGCATAAGGTGATATAGGCGAAGGCATGGGGCAGGGCACATGGACTTTTAACCAACCACGTCAAAGTGATGGCCAGGCATGATCTGGGGTACTTGGCCCCATGAACTAGTAAAAATTTGTAACCTATCATTAAAATCATCCATTGTACCTGAAGACTGGCCAATGTAACCAATATTTTATAAAGGCTCCAGGGGCGATCTGGGTAACTACAGACCAGTGAGCCTAACTTCAGTGCTGGGAAAAATAGTGGAAACTATTCTCAAGATCAAAATCGTAGAGCATATAGAAAGACATGATTTAATGGAACACAGTCAACATGGATTTACCCAAGGGAAGTCTTGCCTAACAAATCTGCTTCATTTTTTTGAAGGGTTAACAAACATGTGGATAAAGGTGAACCGGTAGATATAGTGTATTTGGATTTTCAGAAAGTGTTTGACAGTCCCTCATGAGAGGTTTCTACAAAAACTAAAAAGTCATGGGATAGGAGGTGATGTCCTTTCGTGGATTACAAACTGGTTAAAAGACAGGAAACAGTAGGATTTAATGGTCAATTTTCTCAGTGGAAAAGGGTAAACAGTGAAGTGCCTCAGGGATCTGTACTTAGACTGGTGCTTTTCAATATATATAAATGATCTGGAAAGGAATACGATGAGTGAGGTTATCAACTTTACGGATGATACAAAACTCAGAGTAGTTAAATCACAAGCAGATATACATTACAGGAGGACCTTGCAAGACTGGAAGATTGGACGTCCAAATGGCAGATGAAATTTAATGTGGACAAGTGCAAGGTGTTGCATATAGGGAAAAATAACCCTTGCTGTTGTTACATGTTAGTTTCCATATTAGGAGCTACCAGCCAGGAAAAGATCTAGGCATCATAGTGAATAATACTTTAAAATAGTCTGCTCAGTGCGCTGCAGCAGTCAAAAAAGCAAACAGAATTTTAGGAATTAGGAAGGGAATGGTTAATAAAACAGAATGTCATAATGCCTCTATATTGCTCCATGGTGAGACCACACCTTGAATACTGTGTACAATGCTGGTCGCCACATCTCAAGATAGTTGTGATGGAGAAGGTACAGAGAAGAGCAACCAAAATGTTAAAGGGGATGGAACAGCTCCCCTATGAGGAAAGGCTGAAGAGGTTAGGGCTGTTCAGCTTGGAGAAGAGACTGTTGAGGGGGGATATGATAGAGGTCTTTAAAGAGTAGATGTTACTCAGTTATTTACACTTACGGATAATAGGACTAGGGGCATTCCATGAAGTTAGCAAGTATCACATTTAAGACTAATCAGAGAAAATTCTCACTCAACGCACAATAAAGCTCTGGAATTTGTTGCCAGAGGATGTGGTTAGTGCAGCTGGGTTCAAAAAAGGTTTGGATAAGTTCTTGGCGGAGAAGTCCATAATGGCTATTAATCAAGTTTACTTAGGGAATAGCCACTGCTATTAATTGCATCAGTAGCATGGGATCTTCTTAGTGTTCGGATAATTGCCAGTTCTTGTGGCCTGGTTTGGACTCTGTTGGAAACAGGATGCTGGGCTTGATGGACCCTTGGTCTGACACAGCATGGCAATTTCTTATGTTCTTAGGAAGGGAATAGTGAATAAAGCAGAGAATGTCAATGCCTCTATTGCTCCATGGAAAGACTGCACCTTGAGTATGGTGTGCAGTTCTGGCCACTGCATCTCAAGAGGTATAGTTGTACCTGAGAAGGTACAGAGAAATACAATCAAAATGATAAAGGAGATATAACAGCTCACCTTTGAGGAAAGGCTAAAGGAGGTTAGGCCTGTTCAGCATGGAGAAGAGACAGCTGAGGGGTTGGGGGGGGAGAATATGGTAGAAATCTATAAAATCTTCAGAGGCCTAGAATGGGTAAGTGTGAAATGGTTATTTTTTCAGATAATACAAGGCCTAGGGAGCACTCCATGAAACTAGCAAGTACCACATTTAAAACAAAATAGGGGAAAATTCTCACTCACAATCAAGCTCTGGAATTTGTTGCCAGAATGTGGTTAGGGTAGTTAGCAAAGCTGGGTTTAAAACAAGGTTTGGATATGTTCCTGGAGTGTCCATTTACTGGTATTTATCAAGTTGACTTAAGGAATAGTCATTGCTATTGCTGGCATGGGATTTTATTTTTTTTTTAATGTTTGGGTACTTGCCAGGAACTTGTAACCTGGACTGATCACTGCTAGAAAGAGGATGCTGGGCTTAGTGGACCCTAGGTTTGACCCAGTATGCCAACTATGTTCTTATCAGCCTGTGTAGCTTTCTATAGTACTAATCTTTGGTACTGTATTTTTTCAAAACTGTCTTGAAAAGGTAGAGTCTGCTATAATGCAGAAAAATGAAACAGTATCTTTCCTTCTAAAAGCAGACTTAGCCCATGCCCAAAGGCCAGATGCCATCAATCATTCATGAAAAGGAGCAGAGTGAACTTGGCCCCAAGGTCAAGCCAAAAGAAAGTGGTGGTACATCTGGTTTAGAAGCTCTCAGCATAAAGACTGATTTTGTACACAATGCAATGATATTTTATGATAAGGGCAGGTGCAAAGTGTTACCCACATAAAAAGGTACCCTGGGAATGCCTTCAGTGCCTCAGAATCTCTGACCAGAGTTACCCATTAACATTTACCCAGATAAATGCTGCTAAATACATGGGTTTCTTATCCACTCAGGTTTTCAAATATGAATCTCCTTAGATAAAATAAAGGCTGTGACAGAAGGAGGTAACAAGATAGAAACTCCATAAGATAGCAATGGATATAAAGCCTAATTACTACAAGCTCAAAAAGCTAATGTAACTTCGAATAAAGAAGTTAAGATATGCAGAAGCTTCAGATTGAGGAATTAAAACTATCACCCACTGAATATTTTACAAGTATTTTGAAAAAAATTGAATGGGTGAAGATTTAGGGAAAAAAAATAGGTGCCAGGGAATTTTTCCTTTTTGCACTTTGCTCTTGTGTTTTTCTGAACCAGTTGCCAAGTTTTAGGTGCTCAGATCTGGCTTCTGGGATTTTTTTTGCAGTCCCACCTAAGATTTCAAATCAAATTGTGGAGCCCATGTACTAAAGGGCACCTACATCACCCATTAGTAAGTCTAAATGTGAGACTTCACACATTAACAGCTCTTCACTAGATGCCAACAAGACATGCACCCCCAGAACCTGAAGTAGGCAGGTACTGGGATGGTTAATGTTTATGAAGCACTATTTTGCATCTCACTACCTTATTCACTGATTTTGCATTTGCACTATTGCAAACTAGCTTAAGTTTTAATAGCACTGTAAATATGCATGAACTAGCTTGTGCACATGAAGAGTGCTTTTTAACTTTTGTTCATACTTGCAAAAGTATCCGTGAACTTTGGTACACTGGCCCTTACATCTCCTTTAAGTAAGGTGTAATTATCATGAAGGGGAGGGGAAGAAATCAAATGCAATAGTGAAAAGTGAACATTGTTACAGATTGGGAAGTCCAGGTCTCAATGTGAATTCTGAATCTGGTACTCCAGAAGCAGGCAACTCCAGTCCTTGAGTGCTATACAATGGAGGTAGTGAATGCAAATCTCATGCATATTCATTGTAAATAGCCTGAAAACCAGACATGTTTTGAGCACTCAAGGCTTTGAGTTACCTACCCTTCGGGGCAGATACAGTAATATTTGCAGAAGAGCCGGCGCTCCGAAGCGAGTGCCCGATCTCCCAACTCGCACCCAGGCCACTCTCCTGGGTGCGTGATTGAGTATGCAAATGAGGGCCTGCAGTAAAAGGAGCGATGGCTGTCAGTGGGTTTGACAGCCGACGCTCAATTTTACCCGCACCTGTTCTCAAACCCACTGACAGCCACAGGTTCAGAAAACGGATGCTGGCATAATTGAGCGTCCGTCTTCCAACCTGCTGGCCGCCAGCCGATTTAAAAAAAAATTTTATTTTGGGGCCTCCGACAAAATCGCTGATATTAATTCAGAGGGTGTACAGAAAAGCTGTTTTTTCTGCACACTTTCCCTGTGCCGGCAGAAATTAATGCCAGCCTTTGTGCAGGCATTAATTTCTGAAAGTAAAATGTGTGGCTTGGATGCACATTTTACTTTCTGTATTGTGGGAATAACTAATAGGCCCATCAACATGCATTTGCATGTTGCGGGCACTATTAGTTTCAGGGGGGGGAGGTTGGCTGTGTGTTTTTCAACATGCTATTACCCCTTACTGTATAAGGGGTAAAAATAATGCAAAAACATGCTGCCAATTGCAGGTTAACAGTGTGCTCTGCACTGTATCGGCCTGCTTGTTAGGTCTCTTGTTTGAGAAAGGCAGACCAGGATTGGATCTATCCAAATTATTCCAGCAGAAAGTAAAGTTAGAAGGCAACCACTAGGACAAAGTAACTACTGAGATGTTTTGAGAGCCACAGAAGAGACCATCAGGCTTCTTTCAAATTAGAAATGCAGGATCTGGGTGCCAGAATGGTTTAAAGTAACTTGCAGCTTACAATCAAGGCTCTGAATTTCTGAAAGAATCCAGAACTGAAGAGACTTAAAATCTTCTGCTCACTCAAAACTGATAATGACAATCAGCATCCAGAAGCCACAGTAACTGAAGTTATAAAATTAGGTATACATTCCACAGTCTGATTTTTTTTTTTTTTTAAAAAGGAAAGATTTAAGTCCACAAGATTTTCCCTTTGTCTTTGCCCCTCACTGGTTGAAAACTGAGTATTTCAGCTCCTTCACAGACCTATTAAGCTTTGAGACATGTTTACCAGAAGACTGGAACAAACAAGTCATAAGTAATGACAGTATGCTCACATCCTACACCTTGGATGTCTGCCGAGAAACAGACTTGATAATGTTTGTCAAAACAATGAACCTCCTCACATTAGAGGAATGGAGCAAATGCACTTCTGAACTAGTTTAAATGAATTAGTGTCTGACCACAATCAGAGGCACAGAATATCCTGGGACTTTTATACTTTGTGAAATAAGTCCTTTAACAGTGAGAGCCTATCTATAGTGGGGGACTCAGTTACCACTACATTTTCACTGAAGCTGAAATAAGTTCTGGAAGTAGATCCTATCATTGTCACTAAAATTCACCATCGTCCTGCATCAATGTGTTTCCATGGAACAAGCCAGTACAGGGATTAGATGTACTAAAAGGTTTCTTCCCATTTTGGGTCAATGGGAAAAGTCACAAGGCCCACAATTCCTTTTAAAAAAGGTAACTGGCCTTTATCACATCTGTCCCCTCCTACTTCTCCCCCCACCACTTTGGGGTTAAAAAAGGGTTTAGACAAGTTCCTGGAAGAAATGTTCATAAAGTATTAGCAGCTAGGTAGACTTGGCAGAGCCACTGCTCGTCCTATGAGCACAGATTACATCAGTTCTTTGAGATCCTGCCTGGCTGCGGATGCCAGGTTTTAAAGCACCTGGGGTGATTTTCCAGCCCCATTACGTAGACTGGGTGTCAGCTACCTTTACAAGTTTATGCACAAATGGGCTCTCTGGAGTCAGCCAACAAAACTGGACAGCATCAGTACACTATTCTGCAGACAGGTTTGTGGCTAAAATAAAGGGTTTATTATAACTGGGACCACAATGAATATATTTTTGTAAAGTAAAAATGAGAGAAGTAGTTAACACACAGGTGGCAAACTCTGGTCCGAGGGCCACAAACTGGCCAGGTTTTCAGAATAGCCATAATGAATATACATGAGAGATCTGCATGCTCTGCCTCCAATGTATGCAAAACTCATATGCATTGTGGCTATCCTGAAAACCTGGCCAGTTTGTGGCCCTCAAGGACTAGAGTTTGCAACCCCTGAGTTAACATCAGTACCACTGTCTATCCGCTGGCATCTTGTCTGTGGCTAGGATGTTAAACTGTAAACTCAAATTCAGTAATCCTAGACATTTCATCTTAACACTACAATACACAGTCAGCTGGAAATTGAGAGCTTTCACATTTTCTAGTTTCATTCATTTGTACTGCCAGGGAACACAACATATAATTAAGCTCTGAATTCACTGCCAGAGGATGTGGTTACAGCATTAGTGTAACTGGGTTTAAAAAAGGTTTGGATATGTTCCTAGAGGAATAGTAACTTGGGATCTACTTAATGTTTGGGTACTTGTGACTTGGATTGGCTGTTGTAAACAGCATGCTGGGCTTGATGGACCCTTGGTCTGAACCAGAATAGTATGTCATTCTTATTGTATGCTATATTTTTAGGTCTACCCCAAAATGACAATGTTTAGGGCACAATTCAAACTTGTGACTTGTCCTACTGATCAAAGTTTGAAGTGTCTGCTTTGTGGTGCACAATCAGCTTACACATTTCCAGCTATAGATTTCACCTCTTGCTCTAATCTTTGCTTTCAGTTACTGTAATAGCTACCATCTTTCAGCTGCACATCTTACAATAAAGCTAAATCACAGCTCAGCATGTGATACTACTATCAGTTGCTGAATTTTACCATGTCAAATTTTCATTTGTTGTAAGTCAATGCAAATTAAAACAGGTAATCGTGTTCAATAATCAAATTTGTTATATTTACTATTTACTGAAAAGGCACCCAAATATACCATAGTATGGACTATCCAGGTGACCCCACAGCCAGTCAGGTTTTTAGGATATCCAGTGCACACATGATATAAAATTTGCACACTTTGAAGAGGCAGCATATGCAAGTTTCTCATGAATATTCCCTGTGGATTTTCTAAAATCCTGACTGGCTGAGAGTCAAATATTGCTATGATATTAAGTCGGAGGGTGTACAGAAAAGCAGTTTTCTGCTTTCCTGTACACTTTCCCTGTGCTGGCAGAAATTAACGCCAGATTTGGGAAGCTCTGGATCAGACAATTCAGGACAGATTAGAACAGATTCCCAAATTCAGTCCTCAAGTGCCACAATCTAGTTGGGTTTTCAGGAGTTCCATAATGAATATGCATGAAATCTATTGGCATGCACTGTCCATTATATGCAAAATAGATTTCATGCATATTCATTGTAGAAATCCCTAAACTCAACTAGGTTTCAGATCTTGAGAACCAATTTAGAGGAACCATGGATAGCATAGTTGCTTACCTATAACAGGTGTTCTCCTAGGACATGTGGATGACATCAGAAGGAGCCCAGCATGGAAAATGTCAGTTTCTAGAACACTGACTGGCACACTGAGCATGCCAGCATCTCCATGGCCACATAGGGGCCCCTTCAGTCTTGTTACAGAGAATTTCCAGAATAAAATAAACTTAAAGGAAACAACTCTGCAGGATGGTGAGCGGGTGTTGTGAGGTGAGGACTACAATCCTGCTGTCCTAGGAGAACACCTGTTATAAGTAAGCAACCCTGCTTTCTCTTAGGACAAGCAGGATGTAGTCCTCATATGTGGGTGAATACCTAGCTGCTCCATGTGGTGTCTGTTTGCAGGCTGCTTCCAAAAAGGTAACAGGCACCACAACCTAGATGCTGTTGGTAAGAAGACAGCCTGAACCTGAAAAGCAGGGCCCTAAGCAGCAGAGTTGGGTTTAGACCTGAAAAAAAAGGTTACTGAGGACAGACTGGCTGAAGCTACTATTGTGGCAGCTGTCTGTCCAAGCAACAGTGAGCTGTGAACATATGGAAAGAACGCCACATTGCAACTCTGCAGATCTCTGCCACAGGAACTTCATACAAGTTAGCTACTAAAGTTGCCATTGCCTGGTTGGAGTGAGCCTTAACATGGCCCTCAAGCTTGCATCCCTAGACAGCTCAGGTGTGCTGCTACTGGTGCTAGGCATTTGGTGAAGACACGTGGCACCGAGGCAAGGCCAAACAGCAGCACCCTATAATGGAAATGCCTGGAGCCCACCAAGAAGCAGAAATCTCTGGTGACCATGTGAGATCTCCATGTGCATGTTCTTGAGATTGAGGGAGCAAAGCCAAAGCTGATCTCCTCCCTGCAAGAGAGGGATCAGAGTGCCAAGAGAGACCATCTTGAATTTCTCTCGTTTGAGAAAATGATTTCAGAGCCCTTAGGTCCAGAATGGGATGAGTCCCCCATTGGGGGATCAGGAAATATCAGGAGTAAAACCCTATCACCTGTTGCTGCAAAGGAACTGGCTTGATCACCCTGGAAACAATGAGGGCAGAGAGCTCGGACAACAGGATCTGCTGATGGGGTGACTGACCCCAAGAGAAACTCGAGGGAACATTTGCAGATGCACTCATGAAGTTTAAATGATCTCTCGGTGAACGATGGATAGGACCCACCAATCTGACGTGATTGCTAACCAGTGATTCAGAGACACAGGCAGCCTCCTACTAATGGATCTGGCTCAGAGGGTATGGTGACTGGACTTGTGCTCCCTCTGCCAGTCAAAACCCCATAGCAGGGCCTGAATGAAGTGCTGGCTGCAGTCTACGTGTCCGTAGCTGCTTGGAGCAGTCTAGAGGGCACCCGCTGAGAATGCCCACAGGAAACCAGAGGATAATATTTCCTGACAGCAAAGACTGACTGGCCCCTTGCCCCCCTAACCTTTTGGCTGAGGGGGGGGGGGGGGATCTGAGGTGCTAGTGGAAAAATGCTGGAGGGTCACATGATGATCCTTTAGCTGAGCCACAGCATCCCAGACCTTATCTCCAAAAAGGTTATCCTCTGTACAGAGGAAGTCTGCAAGTTTCTCCTGGAGTTCTGGCTGGAGATCAGAGGCTAAGCCAGGCCATTCTGCTGGCTACAATGCCCACTGCAGCCACTCGGGCTGATGTCTCAAAAACATGGAACGCACCTCATGCTTACCACACCCAAAGCTCTGCTGGACGAGCGCTAGGAATGCATTCTGCTGCTGTTGAGGGAGGCGTTCCGTCAATTCCTAAAGCTTCTTCCAGAGGTTCTGGAAGAATTGAGCCATATAAAACTGGTAGGGGGTGATATGGGCTATTAACATTGCTCCTTGGAACACCTTCCTACCAAGCATGTCCCATTCCCTATGGTCCCGGCCTGGAGGCATGGGTACAGGACTGCTTCACCTTTGAGGGTGGATTCCACTACCACCGACTGGTGGTTTGGGAGGAAGTGTGTCATTCAAACCCCAAGGGACTTAACTAGGTAGACAGCAACCTTCCTATTTACTGGAGACACTGAAACAAGATGTTCCCAAATACGCAGGAGCAGTTCTTTGAAGACCATGCATGGGAGCAGCCACCACCTCCTTCAGTGCATCCACAAACTGGAGCACCTCCAGCATGTGATGCCTAGCATCCTCTTCTGTGAGAAACTGAACAGATTCCACCATGGTGTGGATAAAACCGGCAAAGCTCAAGTCCTGTGGACATCCTCAGAGACGTTGGAACTTATCCCTCCCATGGGTCGTATGGGGCTTCCTCCTCACAGATCTCCAGGAGAGGTCAGCGGGGGACCCATGTTAACTTACCCATGGGCCTAGGCCTCTGGAGTTCTGGGGGCACAGATGGCATCAAGGTCCCTGAAGGGCCTGGTGCTGGAGCAGCAGTCTAGATACCAGAGGCCCTGAGGACCCAGAAGTAAAGAGCCTTCTTCCTCAGAGGAACAGCCCCCAAGGGGGGTAGGCAAATATGGCTGCCAGGGGAATGAGTTACCCCTGGGCACCTTGCAGCATAGGGAGGGCACCAAGTAATCCGAAAGCATTCCAACAGCAGTGCTAAAATCGAGGGAGTGGGCTCCAGCATTCGAGGGCCCGGAGCACTGCAAACTGAGCTCCTCAAAGGCTGCTGTGATAGGGCAGGTGGAGGAGCAGCAGGTGCCACTGGATCACCACCCGGCACAGACATGGGAGATCGGTGGGGAGCACCTTGGACTCTGGTCACTTCAAGGGCAACACAGCTGATGCTGGTGCCATCCTGAACTGGAGCCATGTCCAGAAGGTGACTAGTGACTGTGCTTTCTCGATATCCAGTGCTCGGCCCAGTCTTTCCCCAGCATCAAGGAGGGCAAAGAATGATGACCTGGAATAGGAGGACACTGACAGCAGTTGATCTCTGGCACCCCTCTGGAGGGGGAGCCTGAGTTGAGGTGGACAGATGGTTTGGTGTTCATGGGCTCCCCCCGACCTTGTGGTGTCAATATGCCAGACACTGGCATGGAGGGCCCCCGACTTCTTGGGGCCAGACAGTTTTTCCATTTTATCTAAATGTGTCCGACGACACTCGAGTCATCTGGTCGCAAAAATGGCAACCTTGATCATGCGATGCCCCCCCCAGGCAAAGAATACAGACTTCATGAGGACCAGTCAAAGAATGGTCCACAGGCACTGGGGGCATTGCCGGAAACTGGCTAGAGGCATGGCCTCCTCCAATAAGCAGATAGACAAAACCCCTGGAACCAACCACGCCGCCCCACCAATTAGGGGGAAACTAGGGAAGGGGGACCCCATGCAAAGGCAGTAAAAAAAAAAATTGTGAACAAACAAAACTCTGAAGACAGATCAGAGCTCCACCACTGTGAGGTAAGGCAACTGTACCATGGAAAGAAAGGGAGATCCCATGTGGCTGCCCAAATAGTGGCATGCTAGCCATGCTCAGTGTGCCAGCCAAATTTCTAGAAACTAAGTTTTCTGTGCCAGGCTCCATGTGAGGACTACCATCCTGCTTGTCCTAGGACAGTAGAAATTTAGATGGAGATTTAATTTAATTCATCTAATATCTAACATTTACCATCTTTGTCAAGCCCACTGTAATAAATCATAGCATGTGAACAAAAATACACATCTGAATTTTTCAAGCCAAGCATATCACTTTAAAAAACACTTTCCAAATAAAAAATTCACACACATTACTTCACTACAGAACTGAGTGAATTTCACACAACTAAACAGATTACGCTTCACCATGAAACATATGTAAAGCTATGATGAATCCACAAACTGCTTGATCAATGTTTCTACAACTCCTAAAAATAAGCCACTCTACCATGTACTCTATTTAAGAATAAATGCAACTATTTAATTTACATTCTGCTTTTCAGTGCTTCAGAGATTACATTTAGGTACTCTGGGTATTTTGCTGTCCCCAGAGGGCTCACAAACTAAGTATGTACCTGAGGCAATGAAGGGTAAAGTGACTTTCCCCAAGATCACAAGGAGCAGCAGTGAGATTTGAATCCTGGTTTACAGCCTGCAGCTCCAACCACTAGGCTACTCCTCCACTCTCATGAACAGCATTAAACACATACTGATGCCTTGGTCACAACAGGTTTCGTTTGGGTTCCTATAACACTGCTCAAATCAAAGTTCAGGCACTATGCAATTCAGTACTTCCAGAGTCTAACACCTCAATATCTGGCATGTTGTCCTGGGGCCTAGAGTGTGCCAATAGATTCCAAAGTCACATGTTCTCTCCCTTCTCCTAAGCATTGCCTATTGGAGCTGGATAAACTGGACACACAGGCGGATCAAACTGACATTTAAACAGGAAAAATTTAGCAGAAAGCCTTAGTGCATTTGCTTGTACACTTTTGAAAATAGCTTCAATTGGACCTTTTATGGGCAGAAGATATGCTCTCTATTCCCTTAGATTGATCCTTTTTTCAGTTATACAAGTAGGTCTGCGTGCTGCCACAGACAGTACAGAGGTTCAATTTCCAGGCTAGGCAGTACTCACAGCCCTGTGAAGTCTTGGCCATTGCTGATGCAGGAATTTAGGTTACTCAGGTTCCACAGAATGCTGCAGTATGGCCCCTGGCCAAGGACCATTATTATAATAGCTGGGCTGAAATGGGAAAAGGGATACAAGATAAAGTAGTGTGTTGGCCTGGTTGTTCCATGTGGGTCCTAGGCTCAGGTCTTCTACTCCCAGGCTAGGGATGCTGCAGAAGTCATAGCCCCTGGTAGGTATTTGCCGTGGGGGTGGATGGAAAGATACAGGGGGGCAGTTATCTTGCAACAGCAACACCTTCTTGCCAAGAGCAGAGTTTGGAGGGGATATAAAATAGGGGGGGAAATCCCCAGTTAGTTGTGAATGAAGGCTCATGGTGCTGTAGCCAAAGACTGGATCTGATTGCAATGAAGGAAGTTAGGGGGGGGAGAAATGTTACTCAACTGCAGATAGTTTGATTTTTCCCTCAAGGTTTATGTGCCTTGCTAGTTATCTGGGATCTTAAGACACATTTGGAGTAATTTACCTTCCCTGTAAATCACCATCTTGGTTCGAGAACTGTTGCAAGGGATGTTGGGTTAAAGTGATGTCAGTGCTACAGGACTTGTACACAGAGAAAGGGAACCAGACTATACAAGATGCAGGCTCAGCAGCAGCAAAGGCAGAGCCCTGTGGACAGGGAGCAACAGTGACATGAGCTGAAGCAGGAGGGAAGACTACTAGTAGAGTGACAGCTGACAACAACTGCTAGTATAAGCAATGCTTCTGAATGAATAAATGCTGCACAGGAAACAGCTCTCCTTTGCTCTGCTAACGTCAAGGTGCAAGATGGCAGCAGGCTAAAGCTTAGAAACAAGACAATTTACAAAGCCATGCAACAGACAATGCTGCCTGCCCTTGATCCCTACTCATAAAATAAGCATAAGAAAAAAAGTGAAGTAAATGGTACTTTAATTCTGGCTTAAACTATCCTACTTGCAAAGTCTGTGGCAGATAGAGATTTGAGCTTGCATGCCAACTTGAAGCCATATTTCCATGTTCAACCACCCCAAGACGTACAAGTTCAGTCCCCTAAGATGGCAAACCTGTCTACACTTCAGGAAACTCCTAAAATACAAAATAATTGCACACAAGAGACAGCCTCTGTAAATCCCTCTCATGCATACTCAGTAATATAATGAAGATGAGAACTGGATTTAGACACCCCCCACCCCACCCCCACCCCTGCACTAGGGCAAAGCTCACACTGAGGTATATGGAACCAGTCCGATTTCATGTGGTGAACTGTGCTGGACTAAGTTCTTAACTTTTGCTGTGAAGGGAGCCATCAGCTCGATGTCCATGTACAGTTTTGAGGCGACATGTCTGCTAACAAATCTCTGGCAAAACTATATCCTTGCTATTACACATCTATCATATCCCAACAAGATTAGCATAGCACAAATTCAGCCTGTGGCTCTTCAAGACCAGCCTGTTCTGTGCCAAAGCAGTACAAATGAAAAGAGGTTATTGGCTTCTATGTAAAGCACAAAAAAGCAGGTTCAACTGTAGCTCTAGCTTAGAAGAATGAGTAACCAGCCAAGTACTACTGCCTCAGCAGAACCTGGAACACAAACTAAAGGAAGGTGTGGAAGCAGGAAAGCGTGACACCAAGGGCCTGGAAATTAAGTTTGGTGCTAGTCCCACTAGGTCCCTTTCCTTTATTGTTTCTCAGGACAGCCAATGGGTCACCATGACAGCCAGAAATCTGGCCAGGGCACCCAGGAGTTGTGCCCTGCTCCAGGTACCACCGTATCTGCCACCACTGGAACTGCTGCTCCTTTCCAGGCAGGGCCTGCAGCATCCAAACATCTGTGCTATGCAAGCCTTACGGTTCTGGCTGCTGCCGCAAGGTGAGAAGAAAAACAAAGGGAGCCAACAGCAGCCTGTGGGTGAGGCCGGCTGAAGCTAGCAAGAGGGGTACAGAGGATGGCTGGGGGAGAAAAGGACAACAGTGGGAAAGTGAGAGGGAAGGGGACAGACATTCTGCCAACAGCGATACCTGTGGGTGGGATGGTCAAGATTTACTAAGCTTTCCCTTCCTTCTCCCCCCAATAGACCATTTATTTATGAAATGGTTTTTCACCAAGAGGTCGAAGACTTACAGTTAAGAATCAGGTACAAATCAAATCAGACAAGGCAGGTTAAAAAAAAAAGTCACAACAATTCAAACCAAAATGAATATTCAAATACGAACTCCAGCGCGAGAGTTACAGGAAGGCGAGAGATGCTTTAGCAGACTGGAGTTAGTAATTTGCTTAATAGCTTATGTTTAGTTGCCTGTGCTGGATGTGTGTGGGGGGGGGGTTTCAACAGGATCTGAGATAGAGATGTCAGGTACCTGAGCATAGATTGTGGAGGGTTCAGATTATGAATTTGCAAATGTTAAATGGGTGGGTCCAAAAGCTGCCAAAAACAGCCAGATTTTTTTCCCAGCTTCCTGAAAAAATGGAAGATCAGGGGCCAGTTTGATGTGAAGGAGCACCGAGAGGAGATCAAAAGAGTTGGGGGGGCAAAGCCTATGAAAGTTTTCTGGTGAGGGCAAGGTGCATAGTTGTCAGGGATGGGCTCATCAAGTTGGCTTACAGCAGTGACCACAGTAGACTGGAGGGCACGGATGAGAGGATGGAGTCAGGTCCTTGAATTTGGTATGGTACAGTGTTGAAGCCAGAGTAAGCTTTTCAGGACTGGGGTATGCAATCAAATTTGCATGTCCTTGTTTCAGGCAGGCCACACAAGCTATAGGCAGCAGTTTAGGGTGTTTGATTCCTACATACAATGCGTTACAGTGGTCCAGGCAAGATATTAGTGGCACAAGTAGTTATGAAGGCATCATTGTCCAGCAATGGTATGAGATGGCAAAGGTGACAGAAAACAGTTACTGCATGAACCTACATTTTGGCAGCAAGTTGAGAGAGAGTCTAGTATGAAGCCAAGGCTCCCGAGCAGAGTAAAGTTATTCCTTCAAGGATTATGGTGAGAAAAGCCTTTGATAAGTTAGACCTTAAAGGAAATTGCTGGGGACCCAGACATGCTGCAGGCAACTGGTTTATTATGCATTCCCCCCCCCCATCACATGGAAACAGAAAATAGCTTTAAGCAAGTTACGCCCTGAAGGAGCAGCTGCAGACCTCAAGAGTGGAATCCCCCCAAACACACACTTTAGTAGCCAGCAGATGAGGACACTCAAATCTCTCTTCAACATCTGTGTAGAGCACAGTGAAACAAGGAAGCAGGAGGAAGGCCCCTGAAATAGGAGCACTCTAATGTGCCACCCTGACCAGAAGGATGCCCAGCATCCATTCAGGGAGTCAAAACGGACTATTTTCATGGTCCAGTTTCTGCTGAAGCACCAGCAGCTAGTGACAGAGTTAGTCAAATGCTTAGAGCTGCATATTCTGAGAAAAGCCTGCAGTCGCACTTAACAGCTACAACATTGATTCAGGTACAGCCAATAAAAAGCATTACAATCGTATGCGGTGCGGTAAATCAGACACCAAGCAGCTATTTCTAGGTGCAATGTCAAACATGGCACTCATTTCTAAAAGTGCATTAAAAGGGACAATCAAAGGGGAAATTAAGAAAAGCATGTACAACTGGCTCAATTCAACATTTATGGGATTTCTTGTCCCTTTTTATGATTTATAAAAGTCAGCCAGACAGCACAAAGAGGAAAGAAGAGAAGCCAAGAAAGTGTTCAAGGAGATCAAAATAAGCTTAAAAACTGTACTGGATACGATTCTAAAAATCGAACACCTGGGGTGGAAATGTTTGGAAAACGTGGGCACTAGGCCAAGCTCATAGGGTTAAATTAGATTAATATTCTGCTTTTCAGGCACTTCAAAGCAGATTACACTCAGGTTCTGTAGGTATTTCTCTATCCCCAGAAGGCTTACAATCTAAGGGCCTGATTTACCAAGGCTTTTCTCACATTCTGTATCTATGGGAAAATGATTAGTAAATGAGGCCTTAAGTTTGTACCTGAGGCAGCAGAGGGTGAAGGGATTTACCCAAGCTTACAAGGAACATCAGCAGAATTTGAACCCTGGCTTCCCTTGTTCACAGCCCACTGCTAACCACCAGGCTACTCCTTTACAGTTTTAATGCTCATTTTGCTTTTTGTCCTATTTATTTATTTGTGGTTTTTATATACTGGACTTCGTAGATAACATCAGTTCGGTTTACATTATAACTTCAAAATCAACAAAACAGGCTTTACATAGAACTTATAGGAAAACAGTGAATAAAATAAAATTAAACTATACAATGAACGAGGCTTAAATAGAGAGACTTAGAGGTTGTTGGATAACTGAGATGGTAATGAGAGAATGATTGGGGGGATGAAGATGGACAGAATGTATAGAGGGGATGGGGGTTGTATATTGCATATAGGGAGGGGAGTGAAGAGTTGAAAGGGTTGCATGGGGGAGGGAAAGGAGGAGTTGCATAGATTGCAAGGAATATTTACAATAGATGCATTGGGGAGGAAGGAAGTAGCATATATGATTAAAAACTATATACAAAGTGTACATTATTGAAGATATGTAAGTCAAGGCATGAAGTTGAAAATCCAAGATAGTAGCAACTAAGCGGGAGTTATCTTATGAGGGATCGTAAAGTTAGAACTGAGGGATCTGTTAGGGGCAGGGACGCGGGAGAGGAGGGGTGGTGAGGGTAGAGGCATTGTGTGGCAGGGAGAGTTTTTGTTGGCAAAGAAGATTGAAGGGTGAGCAAAATGAGTGAGTTTTGGTGAATGTACTATTTGAATGCCTTCGTGAAAAGCCATGTTGAGTTTTCATTTAAATGTTTTATGGCAAGCCTCTTGGCGTAGATCTACTGGCATAGTGTTCCAAAGGGTTGGTCCTGATACAGAGAGTAGACTAGCTAGTTGTTGGGCCAGTTTGGTGGTTTGTGAGAGGGTTAGCATGGTTGCATGATATTGGTGTCTTGTGGGTCTCTTGGGGAATTTAAGGGAACCGTTAAGCCAGTACATTTCTGGGTTAAAGGGCTTTGTGAATGAGAGAGAGGGATTTGTACTGAATACGAGAAGTAATAGGGAGCCAGTGAAGGTTCATGAGTATGGGGGTTATATGCTCATTTCTGCGTGTGTTGGTTATGATTCGAGCAGTGGTGTTTTGTAGAATTTGTAAGGGTTGTGGTGTCATTCTTAGGTAACCCCAAGAGGAGGAAGTTACAGAAGTCAAGTTTGGATAGAATTGTTGCTTGAAGTACAGTGTGGAAGTCAGTGGGGTGTTTGAGGGTTTGGAGTTTGAAGAAGCCATCCTTTAGGGTATTGCTGATGAACTTCTTTAGATTAAAGCTATTGTCAATGACGACCCCTAGGTCCCTGGCATGTTGGGAAAGCTGAAAGGAGGGTGGTGGGAGAGATGATGGGGGGTGTGATTAGCATAATTTCAGTTTTAGTGGTGTTAAGGGAAAGATGAATAGAATTTAGCAGTTTGTTGATTGAGAGGAGCGTGGAGTTCCAGATTTTAAGGCATTTGGGAGTGTGTCTGAGATAGGGATAAGTATCTACATCGTCTGCATAGATGAAGTGGGGTAGCTTGAAGCTGGAGAGGAGATGGCAAAGAGGAAGGAAGTAAATATTAGAAAGGGTGGACTATAGGGAGGATCCTTGTGAGACTCCTTGGTTAAGAGGAATAGCTTTGGTTTCATGATTTCCTATTTTAACTTTGAAATTTTGGTTACTGAGGTATGATCGGAACCAGTTTAGGGCCGATCCGGAGATACCAATCTCAGAGGCGTTGCAGGAGAATGTGATGGCTAGTAGTATCAAAGGCAGCAGAGATGTCAAGGAAGGTGAGAAGGAAAGATTGTCCTTTGTCCAGGCCTTTTAGTAGATAGTCGAGAGGGAGAGAAAGGTTTCTGTGCTGTGGAATTTCCTGAAGCCATACTGAGAGTAGAGGATGTGATTGTCTGAGGTATTCCATGAGCTGTTTGATAGTTTTTTCCAGGAGTTTAGAGATGAAAGGGATGTTTGAAATGGCTAACCCAAGCCTTTCTCCACCTTTTATCGCCTCTAGCACCTCCCTATAGACAGCTAGGTCACAGCAGCTGTTCTCACTCCTGGGCCCAGATCTTCCCACTGGCAACAGCAACCAATGACCAACCCAGCCCCCGGTTTCCCCCACATACAAACCTCTCAGATGCTTGGACAACTTTTTTCTAGCCCTGCAGGCATAAAAAGTAAGTCTAAACAAACAGTTTCTTTAAACACTGGTATATTAAAAAAACAAGCAAGATTCTTAAAAATGAGCAAAATCATGAGTAATACATTAAAAAGCTAGCCAGCTTCAATGGACCCAAAGTCTTCCTAGCAAATGTATTGCCTTACATGTCCCATTCAGCACCATTTTAGGTGGTATTTTAAGTCATACATATGCACAAAGATGTTCACTAATAAGCAATCTAGAAACCGTGAACTCCAGCCAAAATTCAGGAGCTATAGTAGTGGGGTAGCCAACTCAAGTCCTCAAAATCCACAAACAAGCCTAGTTTTCAGAATGCCCATACTGAATATGCACAAGAGATTTGTATACAACGAGGCAGTGAATGCAAATCTCTCAAACATTAGTTATGGATATCCTGAAAACTCAGTGGCTGAATGTGTCTCAAGGACTGAAATGGCCACCCCTGAACTTTGGGAATGAAATGATTCTTTATAGCTTTTACTTTTTTTTTTTTTTTTTTTTTTTACTGTTTTGCTATCCTCAGCCTTCCTTGTCTTGCCCAAGAGGAGGCAGGCCCAGGTGCAAAGTTTTTCAGCCCAACAAAAATGAATCACTATAAAGCAGTAACTCAAGAAATTGACACATTTATAAACTACTCTTACCAGGGCTAAAAATATTCCCAGCACCTAGACAACCAAAATATCATTACTGGCATGCAGCTGCATTGAGGACATCTCTTAGCATAGCCATGTTAAGGACATGCTCCTCCCAGCTGCCAGAAGACAAGATGTTGGCATGGCACTGTTGAGTAGTGCATCCACAGGCTGTGGGGCAAAAAAACATGCTATGGCTTTGTCACAGTACCTGCTGGGCCACTGAAGGCATACTGGCCTGGCACCAACAGCATGTATGATTTATATCACTGGTTAGGAATTAAATTTAAATCATGGTTTTCCACCAAAAAAAGATGCATATAGTACAGCTAAATAATTTATAAATTTAGATGTACAAGATTTTTTTTATATTTTTAGAAAGTACACAGCATAGAGTAGTTTAAGTGCATAACCACCTATAGGACCATTTATGTGATTTTAGACTTAAACACTGCATCTCTGGGTAGACTCCCCTGTAGAATAAATAAAAACTATTCAGTTCCATAAGACTGGGTCCCAAATAAAGCCTGTGACCTGTTGTGATCTAGTTTTAACACTTTAAAAAAAAAAGTTATGACTTCTCAAAGATCCAGACTTACAAAATAAAATCACAAAAAAAAATAAATTACAAAACAACGATAAAAATAGCCAAACAAGATCTTCAGATTTCCCTCCTTCCCTATCCTAACCCCCTCCTCTCAGACAGAATGGGACAGGACCTACACAAACCTCCCCATTCCAGACCTGTCAACATAAACCACTTTATATTCCCATCACCATTTCCCTCCAAGGCTTCCAGACAACCAACCCATCTCTAACCCCATTCTCCAATACTCCCAACCCCATAAAAGCAAAAGTCTCCAATCAAGTGATGCAAAAGCAACCCAAACTGATGCCTATTAAAAACAGTCAGCTGTTCAGTGGCATCATTCTCTGTTTCTGAAGTGTCTACAATAGCTGGGGAAGAGAAGAAATGCCTTTCACAATTAATATACAGCCCCCCCCCCCCCCCCCCAATCAGAAGGTCCAATCTTATTCAATTCTGATCTCTCTGAACCTCAGATCTTAAGACGCTATTTTTAACCAGATCTACACTCAAAATCTTTACACCCATCCTGGGCCGCACCAGGCAATAGGTAGAGGTCATCCTGTTGCAGTCCAGAGCAGGCTGCTGGGATAAAGAGATAATTAGTGGAGACAAAAGGAGACTGAGGGAAAAGGCTGGGAGACAAGAAAACAGACTTCTCCCTGCCACACCCCAAAAAAAAATAAGATTAAGAAAACAAATTCTCCAGCTACAAAGTTTGTCTGGTACCTAAGAATTGTTTTGTGTCTAATTAGTTTTTTTTTCCATGAAACTGAACTTTTGTATTTTCAATAGACATTCAAGTGTCCACAGCTATTCTACAAGTTTATAACTCAAAACATTTCTAACTCCTTTCACTCATCCCCCCTTGGAGTAGAGCAGGGGCAGGCAACTCCTGTCAACAAGTGCTGCAAACCAGTCAGGTTTTCAAGATACCATGCTGAACATAGTCACAAGATGCATTTGAATGCACCACCTTCATTGCATGCAAAGGTACATTATGGATATCATTGCAGATATCCTGAAAACCCAACCAACTTGTGGCACTCAAGGACAGATTACATAGGGGAGCACAAACATTTGTCAAATTGTTGCCTGTATAAATGATGGAAAGTGGGTGTTGCATGCAATCAATTTTGTCCCTTAAATGAATCCTCTGCAATGGACATGGCAGAGAAGAGACACAAATGTAACATATTATAAAACATCTACAAAACAAATGCAAGGCCCAATAAGTATAGTTTACAGCCAATTACTCATACATAAAAAAAGGAGAGGAAAAAAAAGTCCAATTCACCATGGAGCAAAAGCTCTCAATAAAGGTGTAAATGACCTAACTAAAAACCCTCCTTCCCTCAATGTTTCATCTTTATATCCAAAATTATAATTTTTGAATAATGCCCAGAGAAGCAGCAACCTAACCACTGGGGAATGCCAATGTTGGCTGGTTTGTTTCCAACATGGTCCAAAAGCCCCTCTAGTGGTTCAGATGGCCACGGTATTAAGAGTGTGGGCGAGCAGCAACACAAGAGGGCCTCAGCTTCACTCTGCCCTACCAACGAGTGGGTTCTCCTAGGGAAGAGAAGGAAGCCTCTTCCTGGGGGCTTCCAGTCATCTGCTTGACCAAACAACTCTCCATATATAATTCACTAGATAAAATTGTAGAAGTCTACAACAGGACAACAATATACTGATAAGATATTCAACTGAAAAACAGCAAAATAAGGGAAAATGTGTTCCTTGCAACTTATTGGCCCCAAGTACAAAATTCAAGAATGTTTCATAAAATGTTTCTATAATCTTTAACTATATATTCAGAATCAAGCTTGTAAGAATGATAGAATCATTTCATTAGCTATAGCAAAGCAGTTCTGGAGCAATGAGTAGTTCATACACCTTTCAAAACATGGCTTGAAATCAGTTTTGCAGAATTATTTAGAGACTAATGTAACAAAAAATGGTAATAAAAGTACATCTCAGGTAACTAAGATATTGGGTAGAGGTCCCTATGCCCCACAGCTGCCTGCACAGAACATACATCTTGCTTTCAGAAGCACCGCCAAATACTCACATGCAATCCTCTTTTCCAGCTACCACCAAAATATATGGCAGCAACCCAGAAAGTGTTAGCTGATTCTATAACTTAGTACCAATTATCACCAACATCAGCAAGTTCCACCGCTGTACTGCACCTTTATGCCAGAAAATTGAAATTGTCTTTATGAACATGCTTTCAAAACCCTTTTTAAATATCAAAACAGTTTCAATGTATTTAAAGGGCAGAGTATAAAGACCAATTAGTGTAGAATTTGAAATTTCTCTTTTCAACTATATACTCATGCCTAGAAATAGCTTACTCCTTACACCATATGCTTAAAATCAGAAAGCTGAGGCAGCTTCTTTTCAGTCTAATCCAAGTCCAGAAAGGACAGGCTGGGCTGGCAGTCTGCTCAGCCTCTTAAAACTGTTAAGAGTGGAAATTACATAGGACAGCTTCTGAATTATTCATAACTTCAGACCGAGTCTGAGCAAACAGAGCTGCTGAAAATGGGATTAAGATGGCCTAGCCTCACTGTGAGGAATCCTCAGAGAATGCTTGGTGGAGGCACTCACATATCATGCTTGATTTCTGAGCCTGGACAGAAATGCAAGCCGCAGCATTCATTAAACACAGGGAGACACTAAGTTGGATGTAACAGTGTATTTCATGTTTTTAGTACAAATCTACAGATTACACAGTGAAATTCCAAAATCATAAATTCAAAGCGAATTAATTCCGTCCCGGTTGTGTTATGCTGTTAGCTAGTTTGACTACAATATATAGTCAGATATTAACAGGGTGGGGGAACATGTTTAAAATTGATTTTGCCTGTCTATTGCACAAAATAGCTGAAAAGGTTCAAAAACCAATATTCTGCAAAGGAGGTCTTGCCCAAAGATTCAAAAGCACAATAAGTTAGTACAAATTGGACATAAGAAACCTTTTGGCTCTTTTTATAGAATAAAGCTTAAGGAATGTACAGCACCTGCCTTGGCATGGAAATGTGCTTTCCTTTTCAGCTGTCTCCCTTACCTACAAAGGGTCTGAAAAAATACAGTATGCTGATATTTAGCAACTAGAATAAAAATCCATTTTGCTCTCTTACATTTAAAAACTGGTTCTAATTACTTAGAAAAATGCCCTGAAAGAATGAGGCTATGTAGCAATGCAGGCACAGAATAGCCAGCTCATGTTTCACACTAGGGAACACAAGACACTAATTATTCATCTGTTCAAAGGCAAAGAATCAAGGGCATCCCCAGTGGTTAATCCTAAACAGATCCATGAGGTCATTTAGTCTAGGACAATAGATTATTTGCCTCATGGCAAAACAGTATTTTTAAACACAGGGTAATGAATCTTTTCAAAATGGCTCTTAATTTTTAAACAGAAGCAAATTGACAGCATAGTCTCCCAGTTTGCAAAGAGAGAAACCCTTAGTTAATACAGAAATAGCCATCATATACAGGCCACTCCTATTAGATTTACATAAAGTGTTTATCTATCCATGTTTTAGTCTAAATAAAGCCATCGTATTCTCTTTACAGTCAATAAATGTTAGCATTTAACACCAAAACTCTGCTGGATTGCTTATGATTAGGATGAATTTATATTTGAAATTAAAGAGGCCGAGTGCATACACCTAAACAAAGAATATTGAAGTAAAAAAGGCAAAATACAGACATTTGAAATGTAATATCAGAAGAATTCTGCAGATTAGCTGGATGAACAAGATCTCAAATGAAAAGGCATGCGATGATAGGTGAAAGAACCCTGGTGAAAGAACCCTGGCCAGAAGGAAAATCAGATTTGCTCATGTACTCAGCAGCTCTAATGTCAAATTTGCTAATCTGGTACTGGAGGGCATGAACAAGTAAGGAAGCAGAAAATGGTCTGGAGGCAGTGAGTGTGCATGGTCAAACCTGGAACCATGGAATAACCAAAGAGTAATGCTGAGCATATACAATGCCAGTGCACCACAAGTTGCCAACCTTCCTAATGAAGTCTGCATTTAATGAAATACTGTTTTAAATTAAATCTCATAAGAGTCTAATTAGTATGCTTACATTTAATATATCTTATCACTATTTGACACTTCACCTTTTTTAAGGAAAGGCACAAAGCAGATTACAAAGAGATGTGCTTTGCAATACATGTCTGGGAGGATTGAAAAATGAAAAAATCTAGGTAGCAATACATGGTGTGCACCAGGGTGGGCAAAGAGCAAAGGCCCATGTATTAGAACCAGCTTGTTTCTCCCTTTGTGCTGCCCATCTACCTTGCAGAGGCCTCAACCTGACATCAGTAGCATTGGCCCAGTGTCACATGCACTAATGCTTTATTTCAGGCTATCATGGATGACAATGGGCAGGTTGCTCCTGCATTTCCTCCTTGGGGAACAGGCTGTGGCTCCTCTGGAAAAGTGGTGCTGATTCCAGGTCCTCCCCTCCTCCCTTCATTCTGCTACCTATGGGGGTACTTTCAGCTGCCTGTCCAGCCTTGGCCTCATGCTTGGCACTTGTCAACAAGAAAAAACAGAATGCTTTTCGGGGGGTGCTCTAATATGCTTTCCCATCACAATCAGCTGGTGACATATGTACAACATTTCAAAAACTGAAGTATCCATTTTCTTAACGCCTTAGTAGGATCTTCTCAAAACTTTCACTAAGCCCAGGGCCGGAGAGAGCAGGAATTCGGCCCCTGCCAGCTAAAAAAAGCAGGCCCCTATGTAAGGTTCTGATGTGATACTTAAGAGAAATCGTTTTCTAAATTTCCCAAATGTATTTAAGAAGGCTTTACGAGCTATTTTGCTAGCAAATTTTTCAATTTTATTTATACTTTTTTTTATTTATTTTGCCCAACAAGGAGTAGGCCCTAGCCAAATGGCCATACTGGCACCCCCTCTCTCCTGGAGTGACTAAGCCTTCCTTCAGCACAGCAGTAGCAAGGCCTATCCCACCAAATTCCTGAACTGCGTAACTGAATTGGCCCACAGCCATTACTCGGGCCCTCCTCGGGGATGTTTAAGAGATGCCTAATGGAGATTTTCTCCTGTATGTTTCTGGCAGGCTTCCAAATACTGCAGAACACCGAGTCCCACATGACTACATGCAATGCTTTGATTTTTATCACAATATTCTAACAACCAGGGCAGTTCCCGGCCTGATACAGGTTAGGACTTTTAAGGGGGGGGGGGGTGGACGACAATGCAAACTTAGAATATATTGAACAGTTCGGGCACAGCCAGCTCACCGATTCTATCGGAAGCGCTAAGCACATCACGTCTCTGGGTGTAAGTGCCGTTAGAGACACGGCGGCCCGGTGCCACTAGTGACCGGAGGGAGTACTGCCGCAGCAGGCACACCGCTTCAGTACTCCGCAGCATACTGAGAGTGATGCCTTGCCAAGCTGCCAGACCCATTCAAAAGCCCTCTGAAATGACAGGACAAACTGAAACGCGGCCAAAACTGCTGACTTAAGAACAGAAAGAACCGCATTTTCACGCACAGCACAAGGGCACGGCTGAAAGGAGCATCCGCGCCCACCTCGCGCAGGGGAAAGCACCGCCCAAGACGAGTACAGAGCCGCCGCCCGTGTGGGCGTGAGAACTGTCAATCAGTCGCGACTCGGCCAATCGACGGCTCCCGGAGTTGGAGAACTGAATGGGGGTCGGGGGTGTAACCCTTGCACCCCCGGACTGGCAGACAATAGAACCTGCAGCAGCCGGGACAAAGACTTGAGACGGGGGTGGGTAGCTGGGGAGGCTCACGCATCGTGTGAGGGGGTAAGGCGCAAGTCGGAGCGACGAACGGGGGGGGGGGGCGCAACAAGCTACCGACTCTCCGTTCAGCCTCAGCACGGTGCACCCCGCGTTGTACCGGGGAGCGCGCGGCTCTCCAGACAGCAGCAGAAAGGCGGGCGTGGCCAAGGGTGAGGCAGCGCCCCCTGCCAGTCCTAGAGCAGGAGCAAACTCCTGCCACGATCGCAGCAGCTGTGGCGCAAGTCACGGCCCCTCCTTAGAGGGGAACATCGGGGCGGGGGGGGTAGGAAGAGCCGGGCCGGACACCAGCTGAACGTCACGTTACCGGGACCCTGCCGGGAGGCCATCGGTAGAACGGGTGGAGCTGCACTCACCTGCGGATCCGGAGGGGCCCCTGCGTCGAGGCAGAGCGGGTGGGACCAGAACCGGCTCATCGGGCTCTCGGGTAATGCCACTGGGCACCGGGGGTTTGATGCTGGGCTTCTCGGGCTCCCAGGAGATGCTGCCGGGAACCGGGGGTTTGATGCTGGGCTTCTCGGGCTCCCAGGAGGTGCTGCCGGGCACCGGGGGTTTGATGCTGGGCTTCTCGGGCTCCCAAGAGATGCTGCCGGGCACCGGGGGTTTGATGCTGGGCTTCTCGGGCTCCCAAGAGATGCTGCCGGGCACCGGGGGTTTGATGCTGGGCTTCTCGGGCTCCCAGGAGGTGCTGCCGGGCACCGGGGGTTTGATGCTGGGCTTCTCGGGCTCCCAGGAGGTGCTGCTGGGCACCGGGGGCTTGATGCTGGGTTTTTCCTCTTCCCAGGAAGTGCTGCTGGGCACCAGGGGCTTGATGCTTGGCTTCTCTTCCCAGGAAGTGCTGCTAGGCACCGGAGGCTTGATGCTGGGCTCCCGGGGCTTCTCCTCTTCCTCACGTTTCGGAAACTGGAATGCTGCTGCTGCAGGCCGGGGCTGAGACGGGAAGGAGACAGTGAAGGGCGGGTGGGAATAGTCCCCGGCGCCGCCGGTTAAATCCAGCACCTCGCCCTCATCATCCTGCTCCCAGAAGCGCGGCTTGTCTTCCTCCTCCTCCTCTTCGTCTTCTTCCTCTTCCTCGTCCTGCTCAGGCTCCCGCGGGAAGCGATGCGGCTCCTGCGGGCTGGTGCTGGATACCTCCGAGGACTGGCTCTTGTACGCGTCCATGACCGAATGGGTGCGGCAGCCCGAGTGAGAACCCCAAGCAGTACAGGCTACAGACACACCCCACACCGTGACTCGCGCAGACTGAATGCCAGACAGCAGGCGCCGACTCGCCCTACTGTGCTCGGCACGTGACGCTTCGCGACGGATGGCAGCGTCCGCCAATAGGAAAGTGGACCGGAGGGCGGCGCTGGGCGGAGACGCCACTCTCTCCACCAATGGGAAAGCGCAGGCGGCCGGCGGCGACGTTCTCGGGCGGGCATGGTTGCTTTGGTAACAGGGCAGTGTGGGTAGCAGGGGCGGTGGCGCGGGAGGAGGGAGGTTTGCGTTCGCTGTGAGATGGAAGTGCGTTAGGGCCAGAGAGCCTTGCTCCCAACCTCTTTCTTCTGCTTCAGTACGTGCACAGTCCGCCTGACAGCGTCAGTGACAGCTTCTTGTTACCTGTCGCTGGCTTTCTTTGTTCTGTGGTTCGTACCACGCACTTTTTCTTGCATGGTATCTTCTGGTGTCCTGTAGATCTCCTTCTGAAAAGATACACATTTGTCTCTTCTCATACGCTTATCAAAATAGAAGTTCGCTCCCATTGTTTTTGGTTTCCTGACGATACTCCGCCCGGGTTACTGGGTCCCGGCCTTCTGGAGCTGCTCCACACAAGGCCAGAATTATCTGCAGCGTAATGCGGTTACGCGAAAGGACGGATTATTGGAAATATAATAGGCATTGCATTTTCCATGAAGAGGGAGTTGAACTCCCAATTTCGAGAGGAATAGCTTCAGTTTGAAAATAAACTATTCTGCCTAAAGGAATATTAGGGTGGGACTATGGGCCTCATTCCTACTTGTCCATTGAATTTTTATGGACGATAAAGGCTCGTATTAGTGTGGCCCCACAGAGATGGTGTTAAAATAAATGGCAGGCCAACACAAAATGTCTAGAAATACTTCAGAAGATGCACTGGAAAGACAGCCCTAAGCAGATTCCCACACAGTGAAGGAATCAGAAGCTAATATGATTGAATTGCCCATCCACTCCATACCGCTACTGATCTCAAAAAGATGTGGTTAAGCAATAAAGACCAACATAGGAACTCAAATTTATAATCGTTTTAGATGCCAAAAATATTAGTATGGATTACACTTTCATAACACACTATTCACAGAAATAAAAGTAAATAAAGAAATATAAAGTGATACATTTTTATTGGACTAAATATATTTCTTGAATAGCTTTTGAGAACTATACGCTCTTCATCAGGTCAAAATGTAAAGAACAAGTAAAGGCAAAGGATGATGTTGCATGCAATTTGAATTATATTGAGCAGAACCACATACTAAGGTGCAGTCAAGGTTAGCACAACTTATTATATCAGGGCCACATTACAGTAGTGGTAGGAATGGGGTGAGGAGTTTGTTGTATCAGCAGGGTGATAAGAGGGTGACACACAAATCCCTTTCCCCCAAATCTCAGTCCTATAGAGAGTAAGGTTATAGCTATGTGGATGGGGGTAAAGTCTGCATTTCTTTATTAAAATGTGATATTCGCTTAAACGCAAATGCACTAAGCAATATATAGAGCAGGGGTCAGGAACCTTTTTGGCTGAGAGAGCCATAAACGCCACATATTTTAAAATGTAATTCCATGAGAGCCATACAATATGTTTAAAACTAAATACAAGTAAATGTGTGCATTTTATGTAAGATCACACTTTTAAAGTACAATAAGTCTCTGAAAATATTACACCAGGCCTTAAGACACCAATACATCTCCTATTAGGAAAACGGACCAAGTCAGGCTGCTATAGAGTCCTACACAGAAACTACACGCCAGCAGAAAACCTCACCTGAATCACGTGCTGTCCCTCACCTAACATAGAATAAAGAGACCAAAACGCATAACAAGAAGCATGCAGACAAAAACTGAATTGGAAACTGCAACAAGCCAGAGTCTCTGTATGCAGTGTAACAAAGGAAAAAAGAAACATCACACATCCTTATAAAACAAATCAAGAAATATAAAATCATCAGCAGTAAAACTGTACTAACAAAAAGAACATATTTCGAAACAGCTGATGAGTGGAATATCCAATAATTAAAAACTCATATAAAACATTTCCAGATACCAACAAAATATTTCAAAATAGCAGACACAAAGATCCAGTAATGAAAAATAATAAGGATACAAAAATTTTTTTGCTCTGCATACCTGGGAACGTTTGATATCCAGGTGTCCTGAGATTGTTCTGAATTAGCAGGAGGTGGGGTGGTTTGCTTGGAACTTTCTCCTCTCTCAGTCACATACCAGCGCTCTCTCTCACACTGGCTCTCAATGACACACCTATACACACATGCTCTCAGTCACTCACATATACAAATGTTTTTTCTCTCTCACTTATATAGGCTCTTAATTACACATTTACACACATGCTGTCTATCTTTTCACGCTTACACACACACAGGCTTTCAATCACATAAATACATGCTGTCTTTTTCTCTCACACACAGACTCTCATTCACATGCTTACAAACATGTCCTCTCTTTCTCTCATTTACACACAGGCTCTCAATCACATACTCACATGCTCCCTCACCTAAATCAGCTCTCAATCACACACAGACACACATGCTCTCTCTCTCTCATTTAAACACAGGCTCTCAATCACATACTCACATGCTCCCTCACCTAAATCAGCTCTCAATCACACAGACACACATGGTCTCTCTCTCTCATTTAAACACAGGCTCTCAATCACATACTCACATGCTCCATCACCTAAACCAGCTCTCAATCAGACACAGACACACATGATCTCTCTCTTACTTATACACACAGGCTCTTAATCATACATACACATGATCTCTCTCACACACAAAGGATCTCAATCATACACACATACTCTTTCAAACAAACAGGTTTTCAATTACAAACTTACACATACAGGTTCCCAATGGTAAACTTACATTCATGCTCTCTCTCTCACAGGCAGGATCTCAATCACAGACATACTCTCTTTCACATATACAGGCTCTCAATCATTCACATACATGCAATCTCACTCACACACATACACACACAGGATCTCACAGACACATGCTTGCTCGCTCATTCACTCTCTCTCTCCCCCCTCCCCCGGGAACTCGCGGCAGCAGCAGCCACCTCCCAACGCTAACCTCCTTCATTTTCAGCCCTCGCGGAGGCGAAGGCGGAGTCCCATCGGCCGCGGTTGAAGATTTTCATTTTCCTCCGAGCCGCGCTGCAGTCTTCTTCCCGCGCAGGCACCCGATGCTCTCCACTTCCTCTTCCGGGCCGCGGGAAGAAGAGAGCACCGGCGTGCTCTCTTCTTCCCGCGGCCCGGAAGAGGAAGTGGAGAGCATCGGGTGCCTGCGCGGGAAGACCCGCGCAGGCACCCGATGACTCCAGCGCTGGCACCCGGCTGACACCCGATGACTCCCGCGCAGGCACCCGGATGACTCCAGTCGGCGTGCTCTCTTCTCCTCCCCCCCGCGGCCCGGAAGAGGAAGTGGTGAGCATCGGGTGCCTGCGCGGAAGAAGAGACCACGCTAGTGTGGTCTCTTCTTCCCGCGCAGGCACCCGATGCTCTCCACTTCCTCTTCCGGGCCGCGGGGGGGGGGGGGGGGAGAAGAGAGCACGCCGGTGCCGCTGACTCCAGCTGTCCTGCCGCGTTCCGCCCGGGCTGACAGCATTTTAAGCCCGGGCGGCGGAGGACCGGGGAGCAGCTGGGTCAGCGGGGAACCGCGAAGTATGGCGACACGTGTCTGCGAGCCAGATGCAGCCCTCAAAAGAGCCATATCTGGCTCGCGAGCCATGGGTTCCCGACCCCTAGAGCATAACATACATATTTCAAAACATTCATAAACAATCAGCAATTAAAATAAGTGCTATTCTTTTACACACAGATATTACCCTGAATTTTCAAAGCAATGCATGTTTGCTTTGAAAATTCTCACACAAATTCACATGCAGAAAGTTACATATGCTCTATCGAAGGTATAACTTAAGCGGGTGAACTTAGGGCATCGTTTTTAAAATAAAAAGTATGCATTTAAATCCCCCCAGAACGTAAAAGTATGTATGAAATCGGGTTGCTCGTACTTTTACAGACAATGAACCCTGGGTAATTTTATAAATGCCATATACACACATAAAACCATGCTTTATGGGTATAAATGGTTTTGAAAATTCAGCCCTTTATGCTAGTTTTGAAGTATTTCCCCTTCTATTCATACAATTCATTGTAATGAAATCTACCTAAGGTGTTAGCTGGCTAGATGCATCTGGATAAAACATCTCTGGCCTACCCCCACTCCCACCCCCCAACAGAGGCCCTAATATAATAAGGTGTGTTAGGCTGTGTGCACATGTCAGTGCATGGTTCTGTTCACAATATATGTAGCAAGGAATTTTGTGCACAAAAAGTGAGTGCACAGCTTAGCACTCCATCATGCAAATCCCATGTTAATCCATGCATTAGCTATTACTCACCAATGCAAAGAAGGGCATAGGTTTAATTCATGTTTTCTTAATGCTGGAAATATAACTCCTGGTCAGAGGTGGAGTAAAGTTTCAGGAAATACTGTAGTCTTACATAGGCATTGGAACACCACAGGGATTGTGGCCCAACCAAAATCTGGCCATTCCTACAGAATCACTATGGGAGATCCAGAGCTGGGTCAGGCAGGAAGAAGGAAGCAGGAGGAAGAGAGCAAAGGTGCACCGTCAGCGTCTTCCATCTCTGTATTTCTAGGTCCAATTGATGCTTTGAATTGCACAGGACTCTATTACAGCCACTCGGTTCAAAGCAGCAGTTGGGCCAGGCAGCAGGAGAACACAGCCCAAAGCCACACTGCTGTCCTCCTGCCACTTATCTGTTGGGAGGAGAGGAAGTGGTGGGACAGGGAAGAAAGAGGGTGGGGAGAGAGGAAATGGAGGACATGCGGATAGAGGGAAGGGGTAGAGAATGGTTGACTTGATCCTCCACAACCAAAAAGGAATTCTGCTGCTCCTGTGTTAGTCTATGGGACTGAACCTGGAGTTCCTGGTGACCAGGGTCCTGTACATTTATTTATTTGTTTGTTGATTTTTCTATACCTACATTTGTCAGAACATCAGGCCGGTTTACATTGTAACAAATTAACAAGAGAGTGAAATACAATAAACAGGGATGTGGAAGGGGGGAGCAGCAATGAAGGAGGAGAGAGGACAGCAGTAGGAAAGGGACAGAGAGAAATTTGATAGGAAAATTTGAAGAATATAAATTAACAATAGACAATATATGTACAGGTGGGCTGGTAGGTACCAGACCATTGATGGCAGTAAAAGGGAGGGGGGGGGGGGGGGGGAGAGACAGGGTAGGATAAGCTTAGAGTGGAGGTGGGGAACTTATAACACAGTATTTAGGAGTCTTTGCTTGGGGGGAAGAAACACTGTATTTTGGAATCTTTACTAGGGGGAAGAATGCGAAGAGGCAGATAGGAGGAGGGGAGAGTGAATGGAAAGTACATGGGGCTATGCTATGCCCCTAACTTACAGGGTCATAGATAATGCCATAATACGTAAGAGATGCAAATGCAACATTTTAGTTTTTAAGGAAAGGGGAGGAGTTTGGGTGGAAAATGAGAGGTAGTAACACTGAATGTGATAGCATAACACTTACTATGGAGCAGTTTTTGGATCTATTTATACCACTATAGGAGGGTCATCTAGTAACTCGAGGCGGGGTTTTGGAGCCAGTTTTACGTGCACAGACGTACGAACAACCAAATCACATCCAGTCTTCATTGATGTGTACTGTGCTGTTTGTATGTCTCACTGTGCACGTAAAACTGCCCCCAAAATCCTAGCCCACCACCAAAACCTCAGCTTGAGTTACTAGATGAACCTCCTATAGCTTTATAAAGAGTCTCTCTCTCTCTCTCTCATGAAAAATTACCCTAACCACACCCTTTTTTATCACGGGCACTATTCATGTGAAATTTATAGCATTTTGATGAATCTATGGGTTAGAGCCCAATTTAATTAAAAATTAGTAAAAAAAATGTGTGAACTAAAATTTAGTTCATATTTTCTTTACTCACGCAGTAAAACTTGAATTAATTCCTGATGCAGCAAGCTAATGGTATGCTAATGCCCTGGGAGTTAGACATAACAGCTAACTAACCTACAAATGTGTACAAAAGACATGCTTAGAATGCATAAAATATTCTGCACAGAAAACATTTTGTGCACACAAAGATTGTCTTCTGTGTACAAAGCTTGTGCACATAAAAAGTTTGTGCACATAGCATATGCTCTGCACATAAAACATGCTTTATATTATGGGGCGGATTTTAAAAGGCCCGCGCGCCGGCGCGCCTATTTTGCATAGGCCGCCGGCGCGCGTAAAGCTCCGGGACGCGCGTAAGTCCCGGGGCTTTCGAAAAGGGGCGGGAGGGGGGCGTGTCTGGGGGCGTTCCCGAAATGATGCGGCGTTTCGGGGGCGTGCCCCGGCGTTTCGCGGGTGGGCCTGGGGGCGTGGTCGAGGCCTCCGGACCAGCCCCCGGGACCGGAGGACGGAGCGGGGCTGCCAGCCGACACGCGCAAAGTAACGCCTGCTTTCAGCAGGCGTAACTTTGCCGACAAAGGTAAGGGGGGGGTTTAGATAGGGCCAGGGGGGTGGGTTAGGTAGGGGAAGGAAGGGGAAGGTGGGGGGAGGGCGAAGGAAAGTTCCCTCCGAGGCCGCTCTGAAATCGGAGCGGCCTCGGAGGGAACAGGCAACTCGCGCTGGGCTCGGCGCGCGCAGGTTGTACAAATGTGCACCCCCTTGCGCGCGCCGACCCCGGATTTTAGAAGATACGCACGGCTACGCACGTATCTTCTAAAATCCAGCGTACTTTTGTTCGCGCCTGGTGCGCGAACAAAAGTACGCGCTCGCGTATTTTTTAAAAATCTGCCCCTATGATTTTTGTCCCTAAATCTTGGTTTGTGTGCATAAATCATGTTTTCTAAGCATAAACCATGGTTTGTGCACATTAAACATGTCATTCTTATTAATTTTTTGTGTGCATATATTTAGCTTTAATGTCTTTTTTAACTCATGATTCATGTGCATACCATTAACTTACTGCATTGGGAGTTAACTTTTTTTTTTTAGCAAACACATTAAAGCAATGTGTGCTGAAATATAGTGCACCATTTTTTACTTTTGTCTTATTCATCAGGCTCATTAGCTGTTGAAAAATAGGTGTTCTAATTTTCATCTATGTCCCTATTAATAAATAATTCCCCAGTTATCACAGGCTACCCTCTCCCTAGACTCACAGATAGGCCGATGCAATAACCTGAACATTGAAACTGTGTGCTGAAATTCAGCATACAGTTTCTTAATGCACAGGTGACTTTTTTTTAAACTCCCAATGCAAATACCTAATGCTATACTAATGCATCGAGAGGTAAAATGTGCGGATACCCAGGTAAAATGTGCGTTCATCACAGGCCACACTTACATTTTAATGAGGGGGAGGGGACATTACCAGCAGGCTTTCATACAACTTCCTAGGAAAGGTTGCAGCTTCCATTGGCTGGGGCAACTGGAGCTGCCGTCAGGTCACAGTCCTCAGAGATCTTCCTGCTCTGGGACTGGAGTGGGGAGAAGGATCCTTTAAAGAGACAGCAGCCTCATTGGAAGATCTGCAGCTCTCAGCCTAACCAGTTTCAGCTCTGAATTTAGGATGATGCAACTCCATTTTTTCAGTGCTGGAAACTTTATTCCACCTCTGACCAGGAGTAAAATTTCCAGCTCTAGGAAAATAGGAATTATTTCAGCACACATCTCTGTATTGGGAGGGAATAGCTAATGCCCTAATTACCATGGGATTTCCATGCAAAGGCGCCAAGAAAACACATCTTTCTGCATCAGCCTGAGAGTTGGTGTGATAAGGGGCTTAGACTTTTAAGGCATATCTGGAAAAGGGATTGTTTCAAATCCTTGACAGACCTAGTAGAAAAGTATGACATACCAGTAGACTTGCATTCCATATTTCTGCAAAGGCACAGAGATATCTTTCAAAGCAGGGGAGAGAGAAACACATTAAGAACCAGGAATGAACTTGAAAGAATTCTCACAATGCCAGGGATGGTTACAAAGAAAATGTCTTGTTTCTTATGTAGTGAAGTACCAGCAGCAGAGAAAAGATCTAATCTTATAAATAGATGGAATACAGATTTATCTCTAGAACTGGATGCAGATGATTGGTGACTTTGGTTTTGAAGATTTCCATTTCTCTTGGTTTAGGGTTTCCTCTTTATAAAATTTAATTGACAGAAGAAAGAACTGTTAACCAATCTTACTGGTGCCTTCTGTTGATGATGCCTTTTAAAAAGAGCTGGGTATGCTTTCACAAGTCTATTAGAGCTTGCTGTCCAGACAGATGCAAGTATAACAGCAAATAATCATAAGTGAGTATTTTATAATATCAAACTTTTGTATTTAAATTAGAAGCATACCAATAAAAATGTGTATTTTGTGTTGCATTTGTGGACCCTTAGGTTGAGGCAGGATTGGCACAACCTGCAGGGAGAAGTCCTGCAGATTCCCAACTGCCCAGAGTGGCCTGCGACATGTGAATCATGGGCCCATTTTAACACTTTCTTATCAAGTCTGGCGGGTACAATCGTCTTCCCTAGGACAGTTACCGTAGTGGCCAATAGTATCCTGGTGGGGTCGATGATGTATCTGGGAGGTTTTGGAACATCCAACTGAAAGGAGCAAGAGAAGGCATCTTCCTGTTGAGCGAAGAACAAAGACCAATGAATCTGTCTTGGATTAAGCTGCTGAGCTTGATGTAGATGCTCAAGGTTCTTGTGGTCTGTATTAATTGTAACCTGGTATTGAGCTCCTTTGAGTAGGTGGCATTTCTCGAGAGCTAATTTGACAGCCAGAAGTTCTTGGTCATCGACTTCTAGAACAAAGAGTCATATAGGCTCCAAATGATGCAGACAAGGCTCATCTGTGAAGGTGTTCTTCAAGTTCTGAAATGCTTCTAGAGCTTCAGGTGGTCAGTCTTTGGTATTGGCACTATTGTGGGTAAGGGCAGTGAGTGAAGCTGCTATGGATGAGTAATTTGGGATAAATTGACGATAGTAATTAGCAAATACCAAGAATCTTGTTGCACCCATCGGTCGCAGACGGCTGCGCCCTCTCTGTCTCACCTCTTTTCTTTCTCTTTCCTCTCCTCTGGGCAAGATGGCTGCCTCCGCCTCTCTCCGCCGACCTCTCCAGTGTCCCCGGACCGGCATGGTGCGTTTGCCATTCTTACACTGAGGTCACTTAGGACACCCGCCGACCTCTCCAGTGTCCCCGGACCGGCATGGGCGATTGCGTTTGCCATTCTTACACTGAGGTCACTTAGGACACGCACGTGCGCCGCCCTCTCTTTTGAATACGTCATGGTGGGAACCTCAGGGGCGTTCCCACCGCATGACATCACTACCTCCGGGTACTTAGCCTCCGATCTCCGATCCAGCTACGAGTTAGCAAGAATTCTCTCCAGCTAATTTCGACTGCCTTCAGAGACACCTGCTCTGAGTTCTCGCTCCTACAAACCGTCCAGGGTTAAGCTGGCAACACTAGGGCATTCTAGGTACCCGATCCTTGGGGGACTTATTGGCTACTACCTACTCTCTGGGGTTATGCTGTTCCAGCAAGGACGCTCAAGGCACCCACTCCTCGGGGGTCTTGCTTCGCTCCTATCTACTCTCCAGGTTTCCCAGCTCATCAGGATCCTAGGTACCCGCTCCCCGGGGCCTTGCACTCGCCTGCCTTCCTCCTGGGTTAACCTGCATCTACAGTGGATATCTTGGCTCCGGCGCTCTGGGCCTTGCATCATCTCTACCTCCGATCTGCGGAGGTCATCTCTCCTGTAGCTACCAGCCTTCATGAGTACCTTCTCGCTTCAGTCTCTCTGCCTTGTCTCACCATAGAATAGATTCTCGGTGTACTCCGCTCCGCAGACCACTACCAGATGTACCATCGCTGACTACATCATCTGTGATGGGTTCTTGGCCTACCCCGCTCCGCGGACCACTACCGGACCCTTCACTTCCAGCTTCTGGTGAGACCTTCTCTGCACTTGATACAACTCAGTGCCTGGGCTGAACTTTATCATCAGAGACCTACTCCACTGGCTGAGGAACGCAGGCCGCTCCTCGGGTCTTGCCAACTGCTGTATAACAAAGCTTCTATTCTCTCTGAGGTCAATACTGAAGAGTCAGTCTATTGCTGTATTTTCCCCATGGGGCCCCTCCCTGTGGGAGGAGTCATCAATACAGCAACCAAGGGTCCACAATATGTCAAACTTACAACAAATCTTTGTAGAGCTCGGAGCGCCTCGTGATGGGGCCAGTCCCTGATAGCCTTCACCTTGGCAGGATATATGCGGAATCCATCATAAGAAAATATATATCCCAGAAAAGGAAGTTTTTCTTGTTCAAAAAGACATTTTCCAATTTAGCATAGAGGTTCTTCTCTCACACAATTTGTAGAATGAAGTGGACATTTCAGCAGAGGGAGCTCAGTGTTTGAGAAAAGATTAAGATGTCATCTAAATATACAACCACACAGGAATAGAGAAAGTCGCAAAAGATCTCATTGATCATTTTGTGGAAAACCACGGAAGTGTTACAAAGCCCAAAGGGCATGACTAAGTATTCATAATGTCTGTCACACAAATTAAATGCAGTTTTCCACTTGTCACCAGCCTTAATAGATATAAGATTATACGCTCCCCTGAGATCCAACTTTGTGAATATCTTAGTGCCTTGCAGGTGATCAAAGAGTTCTGTTATTAGAGGTAATGGGTACTGGTCCTTCTTTGTGATAGCATTCAGGCTACGGTAGTCAATGCATGGCTTAAGGGAGCAGGCCTTATTTGCAACAAAGAAGAACCTGGTGTCTGCCAGAGAAGAAGATGGATGAATTAATGCACGTTCCAGATGTTCCCAAATGTATTCAGACATGGCCTGAGTCTTGAGAAGAGACAGGGGGTAGACCCGTCCGCGTGAGGGCATGCTTCCTGGGATAACTTTAATGCTGCAGTCATAAGGGTGATGCAGTAGCAGAACCTCAGCCTTCTTTGAAAAAATGTCTTGATAATCCGTGTACTGCGGAGGGAGACCCGAACATACCATAGCCATGGTCATGGAACGAGGAGATTCAATATGTTCCAAGAAGGCCTCTGAACACTCACGGCCCCATTGAGCAAGTTGCAGGGTAGCCCAGTTGAATTGTGGTTGATGCTGCTGGAGTCAGGGTATCCCCAAAATAATGGGATGGGAGATCATGTGCAGAATTTATTTATTTATTTATTTATTTATTTATTAACTTTTGATATACCGACATTCATAGGACATATCATGCCGGTTTACAATCAACTCTTGTAGCGAGGAAAGAGAAATTACAAAATAACAGGGACAGGGGAAGGGGGAGCAGGAATAGAAAAGGAGAGAAGGGGGGCGGGTGAAAGCAAGCGCGTAAGTAGCGTGAAAAACATAAGTTGCAGAGCGTAAGGGAGAGAAGGAATGTAGATAGGAACTATTTTCAAAACATTAAGGCAATAACATTTCAATGATTATATAGACAATGATTATATAATGATTAGACAATGATTATATTTCTTCGTTCTCCCTCTCTTTTTTTCCTACTCCCAGTTAAGGCTTCCTTGTTATAATGTAACTTTATGCTCCTTTTAATATATCTCTTGTTGATTGGTTGGTTATAGTTACTGCTTAGTTCGATGTAAACCGAGTTGATTTGATTTGTATCAAGAAAGTCGGTATATAAAAGCCTTTAATAAATAAATAAATCAATATATAGACAAAACATTAAGGCAATAACATTTCAATGATTATATAGACAACAAGAATGAGCTTCTCCAGATATAGGAGGCCAGTGCGTAAGGCCATGGGTGCCATAGTTAGAGTGACATGGCCTGAAAGAGGGTCTCCATAAATGGAAGAGATGATTAGTGGAGAGGCCATTTGGACCATGGGAATTAAAAGTTGCTAGATGAGTACTTTCAAGATGCAATTTGCTCCAGAGCCAGAATCCACAAAAGGTTGTGTGGAGAAGCATGTGGAATGAAGCTCCAGGGTCACAGGAACCAGTAATTGTGGAATAGGAACGGTGACACCTAGGGTCATCTCCCTGCAGGACCCTAGGCGTGAAGTTTCCCGACCTCAATGGACAATGAGCCAAGTGTCCTCAGCCAGCACAACATAAACAAAGGCCCTGCTGCCAGCAGCAAAGCCTATCCTCTGGGGCTAAGTGGCAATGCCCCAGTTGCATGGGCTCTTCCAATACCGGTGTGGTGGGCAGAGTAACAATTGGGAGTGAGAGTGTGTTTTGGAACGTAGGTGCAAAGCAATGCTCCTTCATGCTGGCCAGGTCTCATGAGCCCTTTGCTATAGCCAGTGATTGATTTTCCCAGTCAGGGCTATCAGTTCCTCTAATGAAGTAGAAAGATCTCAGGCAGCGACTTTATCCTTGATCTTGGGAGTGAGACCTTCAAGGAATATAACAGTCAGGCTGTCTTTGCACCAATTTAATTCAGTAGCTAGTGTCTGAAAAACTATGGCATATTCTGGCAAGTTTCTGGAGCCTTGTAGGAGGTGGAGCAGGTTGGACCCCATTGTTGCGCATGGCTGGGTTCCTCGAAGACCACTCTGAATTGCTTGGTGAACTGCTGCAGGTTGAGCAGAAGGGATCTCGCCATTCCCAGAGAGGAAATTCCCAAGCCAGGGCTGAGCCATCCAGTAGAGAGAGTATGTATATGGTTTTTGACTGGTCACCTGGGAATAGTGATGCTTGCAGTTAGAAATGCATATGGCATTGATTTAAGAATCCCCAACATCACTTGGGGTTTCTGGCATACTGGGGTGAAGCCAGTAACTGTGGAATCAGATGACTGATGGCTCCGAGAGGTGACTGTGCCAACGCAGATGGAGGCAGAACTGCAGCACTGGTCAGTGTTCAGGCGGGTAGCCAACCGATTTATGGAGGCAGTCAGAAGTTCCAAAGTCTGCTGCTGCTCATGTAGCCTGTGGGCAAGACCCAGAATGCAAAGAGGTCAAGGCCGCCGGGTCCACAGCCTCAGCAACATTTTGCGTTTGGAAGCCTTAGGCTGAGACAGAATTGGTACAACCTGCAGGGCTCCTCCCTACAGGTTCCCACAATCAGCAGATGGATCCAGATGAAGCAGAGACCCAGCTGGAGCTTTGCCTATATCAGCCCTCATTCCCCTTGGGTTGAGCCTTTCGGTGCCAGGGCCGGCAAGTCTTAGGTGGGGTCTCTGTTGATAGTCAAAGAGAAGGTTCTTGGATAGCAGGGTCATAGACAGGTGGCGGTCAAGCGTGTCTGAGAGCAGGCATTGGTTGGTGGCAGGTGGTGGTCAAGTATAATCTGAGGTCAGGAAGTGGTCAATGGCAGGCAGCAGTCATACGTAATCCGAGGTCAGGCTGAGGGCAATCCAGGTATCTGTCCAAAGGGAAGAAGGAATGGATAGGAGGGATGAGTCAGGCAAGGATGAGCATAGAAGGCAATGAACACTGAAGACCACAAAGGACCTGAAGACAAGACGCTGAAGACAAGGTTGGGCTGAAGATGAGACGCTGAAGACAAGGCTGGGCTGCAGATGAGACGCTGAAGACGAGACACTGTAGCAACATGCTCTATACAGGAGTAATGGGACCTGTTGCTGAGGTGTTGAATCCAGGAACTAGTGAGCCCTTTATAGGGCTTAGACTGTGATGTCATCATCTGGCATCGCAGGGCTTTTCCAGCCACTGGCCCTTTAAGAGGACCAAGATTTGGTACCTGTGCACCTAGGAAGCAGGGTGCCAGCAGGAGATGGTGGTGTTAGCCATGTGGAAGGTCAGCGGCATCTTGCCGTGGCAGTGTGTGATGGGCTATCGCTTGGGGTGTTTCGGGAGTCATCCGGGAGTGTTATGGATCTGGTCCCCAGAGGGGCGGAGTTAACAATCTGTTGTAAATCTCCTCCAGGAGAGGGAGGAGTTAGCACTCTGAATTAAATCTGCTCCCCAGAGGGGCAGAGTTAGCAATCTGTATCAATCTCCTCCAGGAGAGGGAGGAGTTAGCAACCTGTTATCAATCTGCTGCTAGGAGTTAACGATCTGTAATAAATCACCCCGCCAAGGAGAGGAGTTGGCAATCTGTTATAAGTCCGCTAGGAAGTTGGCAACCAGTTATGGATCACTCTGCCAAAGGAGAGGAGCTTAACAATTGTAATACTCTGTAGGCGGAGTTAATGATCTGTGGTGGGTTGGCCTCCCACAGAGTGGCAGTCTGTATAATACTGCTCTAGTAGTGTAAGGAATGAACACTTAATGTAAATCGGTGAATCCCTGGGCCGATGGCAGATGATAGTGCCCCCAGGAGGATGTCCTGAGAGGGACCACCGGCTAGGCTGGAGTATGGAGACAAACACAGCTAGTTCTTTTATTAGACAGGAAGTAGAACCACCAGAGGTAGCAGTAGTGAGCTGATGTGCCTGGCAAGGCTGAAGTCCCTCAGATACTGGAATTGCGGTCTCTGGGTTGCTGAGCTGTAGAGAGAGACTATAGGTAGTGAGTAGACAGGGTATGCTGGATACATAACCAGTAGTAGATGATACACTCACAATTGTAGATATCTGTAATGGCGTCTATGCAACAGAGTCTTCAGTATATTCAGGAGCAGGAGCCATAGGCATGTACTGGTTCCTATATGCAGTCTGGAATGAGAACTCACAATATCTGTGTATGAGATGGCTTCTGGAATAGAAGAGAGTCTTTGGAGAGTTTTAGGAACATAGGCCCTCGTGGAGCGAGTACCGGTTCCTATCTGAAATCTATAATAGTAATTCACAAGATATAGGTATATGATAGCTTCTGAAATAGAAGAGAGTCTGTGAAGAGTTTTAGGAACATGGGCCCTCGTGGAGCGAGTACCGGTCCCTATCTGCAATCTGAAATAGTAATGTACCAAATATAGGTATGCGATAGCTTCTGAGATAGAAGAGAGTTGAAAAGGATTTTAGGAACATGGGCCCTCGTGGAGCGAATATCAGTTCCTATCTGCAATCTGCAATAATGACTCACGATCTCCGTACCTGCGATAACGTCAGACAGAAGGGAATCTTTGGAGATTAGGAACATAGGCTCTCGTGGAGCGAGTACCGGTTCCTATCTGTAATAAAACTCACAGTGTTCACGTCTGCGATCGCTTCCAGGTAGTAAGGAGTCTTCTGAGCATTCAGGGACGTAGGTCCTCGAGGAGCAAGTACCGGATCCCATCTTAGCAAACTGAAATCAAGAAGAGAGAGCGGGGCCCCCGAGGAGCGGGTACCCCTAGGTAAGTTTGTAGAGGCAGAGCAGCGGAGAAAGAATTCCCCTTGCTAACTCGATTCGTAGTTGCAAGCAAAGACCTTATAAGTTGGAAGCGGATGACGTCACTATGGGGGGACGCCCCCGAGGTTCGCGCCCTTACCGGTACAAACTCTGGAGCGCACGTGCGTGCACCCTTATGTCATCAAGAACATGGCGGATCCGCAGTGTCAGGCCAGCCCGGGGATTCCAGGAAGAACGGTGAGGAGAAGCCGCGGCAGCATCTGTCTGTCAGACCCGGAGTCGCCACTAAGGTAGAGAGGGTGGAGCGAAGGCGAGAACAGGCACGAACGCAACAGGGAGCCCCGGCTGAGCAGGTGAGTGCGGCAGTCCATGGCCTGCGGACTGCCAATCATAACATTTTGAAGTTTCAATGTATTAATTCCAGCGTTGTTTAAGCCCTTGAAAAAGATGTTGAAACATGGCCAGCATCAGGCACACTGAGTTATGCTGTATACAACATTATGACTGGGTCTATTATGATACAGTGAATGCAACTTCTTTTCAAGCATGCATTAAAGATAAGTGGACTTCTTCTTTTTAAGAATTAATTAACAATGAGTGGACTTTTATATTCAAATAGAAAAAAATATTTTTAAAAAATGTGGACTGTTACATTTTGAGACTGATGATTATAATTACTGAATGATAAAGGAGGCAGTATCAAAAGGACTATTCAGTTAATATTGATGCAATGCTTCTATAAAAAGCTCTAGTTGTATGTAGGTCTCTTAATATAGGTACCTTTGGTTTTGTAGTGATTATGTGTAACTTATATGGAGCTCCATTTTAAAGATCTATGTGTAATATTAGGAATTAATGTACAAACTTCTTTACAGGACACTTTTTTACTTTTCCATATTTAGTAATTCAAGACCATTACCCTAGAGAGGTTGTGGTGTTGAGGTCTCATACTTTCACATGTGGTAGAAATATTCAGCCATGGAAAAATGTTGGGCAGAAATTCGGGAGGATGTAAAGTCAATAACAAGATAAACAGTTGAATTGTCTATGCGATTGTGTTTATCGGGGAACTAGGAGATACAAGCAACTGCTAGTACAATAAAGTGACAATAAAGTGATTGATCTCCCTTCTGTTAATGCTGCAAGAATAACCATTGCTTTCTTCTGGAAGCAAACACTGCAACTTGAAAATCGGAAAAAAATGCTGAAATAGCCTCTAAGGAGCAAATTACGTATACATTGAAAGACAAATCGGACAGTTATGAACAAGTCTGGGGACTTTATTGGGCCTGGCATAGATCCTTACTTTGACATTATATTGGAAGAGATTAGGCAAGTAGAAGTTCATAAAATGATAAGGATTTGATATTTTTGTGAATGTTCCACAATATGCTGTTAAGTGTGTTTTCTTTTATAAATACAGAGTTATTAACAAGATTGTTGTAGGTGGTGGAGTTGGGTTGGGGTAAGGAGGAGGGATTTAGCTGGGTTGCATTAATTTTCAGCGCCAGCTTCCTCAGTTCAGCTGGGTATGACATGGGCAGCTAAGTTGCCACTCAGCATTGCTTTTAAAATCAGCTCCAGTATAAACATAGAATCCTCATGACTCAGCGTTTGGTTTGGGATCTGTATTTTTAAACAACTCTTTCAGGTAATGGGATGGTTAAGGTGGAGACTGTTTAAAAAAAAAAACAAAACAAAACAAAAATAAATAAACCCAGCCCCTGGTGAGTTGTCTTAAATGCAGTTTTGCAGCATCCATTGGAAGCTTGCCTCCACTCTCTCTCAGCCTGAGGTATGAGATGAAAATCAACCAAACCGGGGGGGGGGGGGGGGGGGGGAATCCATAATTATGCAATATTCATGGAAGGAAAAGTACCTAGCCAATAGCCATTCCACTTGATTTTTGTGTTATGTGACAAACATGGAGTAATGCCATAGATCAAACTGACAAAATAAAAAGTAACATCACCAGGACTGGATGGCATCCACCCCAGAGCACTAAAAGAACTCAAACATGAATTGCAAACCTGTTACTAGTAATCTGTAATTTATCCTTTAAAATAGCCACAATACCTGGAGTCTGGCTAATGTAACGCTGAATTTTAAAAAGGGCTCCAGGTGTGATCTGGGAACCTATAGACTGGTGAGCCTGATGTCAGTGCCGGGCAAAATAGTACAAGCCAACCTTAAAAACAAAATCACCGGCAATATAGATAGACTTGGCTTAATGGGGCAGAGTCAACATGGTTTTAGTAAAGGGGAGTCTTGCCTACCAATCATTTAGTTTCTTTTTGAAGGTGTAAATAAAATAAGCATGTAGATAAAGGCAAGTTGGTTAATATAGTATTTCTGGATTTTCAGAAGGCATTTGAAAAAGTACCCCTTGAGATTCTTCAGGAATTTACAGCCATGGATTAGGAGATGGTGGCCTATTGTGGACTGGTAACTGGCTAGCACAGGAAACAGAGAGTAGAACAAACGGTCATTTTTCAAATGGAGAAAGGACATCAGTAGAGCGCTGTGCTGTTTCACATATTCATAAATGATCTGGAAAATGAGCAACGAGTAAGATGATCAAATTTGCAGATAAAACAAAATTATTCAAAGTTGTTAAAACAGCGGAAGGTGGTGAGAAACTGCAGAAGGACCTTGTGAGACTAGAAGAGAGAGCATCTGAATGGTAGATGAAATTTAATGTGAAAGAGTGCAAAATGTTGCAGACAGGGAAAAATAATCCCAACTATATACCTCACAATTTCACGCACCCCCGACCACTGTAAGAGACTTAGGTGTTTCCCTAGACCAACACCTAAGCTTCAAACCTCATATTAAAGCGCTTATAAAAGGGGGTTTCTACAAACTTCACATTCTTAAAAAGCTTAAACCTCTCCTCCATGCCCACGACTTCCGCACGGTCCTGCAGACGACCATTCTTTCAAAACTTGACTATTGCAACTCCCTCCTCATAGGCCTCCCTGCCTCCACCATCAAACCCCTACAAATCCTGCAAAACGCCATGGCCAGAATTTTAACTAACACCCGGAAAAGGGATCACATCACTCCCACTTTAAAAGATCTACATTGGCTCCCCATCTCCTTCCGTACCCTATACAAAACACTCACCATTCTTCATAACACACTACACTAAAACAACTCCCCCTGGCTCGAAGAAATGCCACGCTTCCCTTCATCTAACCGCCCCACCAGAACCTCCCTTGCAGGTACCCTTCACACCCCATCCCTCAAAACTGCCGACCTCACTACCACCAGAGAAAGGGCTTTCTCCATTGCTGGCCCCACCCTCTGGAACGCCCTCTCTGCTGAGCCCCATCTAGAGCCCTCCCTAAATCAGTTCAAAAAAGGAATCAAGACATGGCTATTGAAGCTGGCCTACCCTGACTCTAGTCAAACCCAGACAGTGATTCCCACTGAACCCCCCTAGCTCCTCGCACCTTCACCCTCTCCTCCAGCTCCTCACCCCTTGCTCCCCTCCCAACTTGCCCCACCCAACTGCCTTTATCTGTACATAAGCTCATGTGTTTTTCTTCTCTGCTGTTTAAAAGCTGATTATATCAACCCAGTAATATTATGCTCTCTGAACCCCTGTAAAAAATGTTTTTCGTGTTTTTCTCGACCTGAACCCCAGATCCCCACTCCTCCACTCACCTCTTGCACCCTCTCCAGTACCCTCTTGTACCCCTCCCTCCCAGCCCCTGCTCTCTTCTGTTCCACCTTTACTTAAGATTATACCCTCCTGCCTTGACCATTTATAAGTCTATACTGTTAACCCTTTTTTGACATGCTATGCGAGTTTATGACACTGTTCTTCTTCTTGCCTTTTGTAATTATGCTACCCTTCCTCCCTCTCCCAGTTCGACCCTTCCCCCTAATTAACCCTCTATCATCATTCATTGTAATTTCCTCCTTTCTCAGTTACTTGTAAACCGACATGTGTCCTACGAATGCCGGTATATAAAAGCTCTTAAATAAATAAAATAAATAAATAAATAAAATAGCTAAATCCATGTTGGCTTTGTCCCATTAAACCATTCCTATCTATATGTTCAGCAAATTTGTTCTTATGATAGTTTCTACTATTTTGCATGGCACAGATGTCTGACTCACTGGTCTATAGTTTCCTGGATCACCCTTCAAGCCCTTTTTAAAAATTGGCACTACATTGGCAACCCTCCAATTTTTAGGTACCATAGACAACTTTAATGATAATTTACAAATTACTAATAGCAGGTCCACAAATTCATTTTTCAGTTCTTTCAGCACACTGGGATGTATACCATCTGGTCCAAGTGATTTGCTACTTTTTAGTTTGTTAATTTTCCCTATTATATCTTGCAAGTATATCACATTGCCTCTGTATTGAGCAATTTTGTGACCACATCTTTTCTCTGTATTGAACAAAGTTGTGACCACAATTTGAGAATTGTGTGCAGTTCTGGTCACCCCATCTTAAAAAAGACATAGCAAACTAGAAAAGAAGGAAAGGAGGGTAATAAAAATGATAAAGGGGATGGAGTGCCTCCCCTATGATGAGGTTACATGGATTAGGGCTCTTCAGCTTGGAAAAGAGATAGCTAAGAGGGGACATGATAGAAGTTTATAAAATCATGAGAAGGGTGGAATGGGTAAATAAGGGATGGTTATTTACCTTTTCAAATAATACTAAAATAACTGGACACTTCATGAAACTAACAGTCAGCAGAATTTATACAAATCATATAAAGATTTTCAATTAAAGGTAAAATTTAAAAAACCCATACAGGTGTCCACGTGTGTGCCAGTTTTATAACATGTGAACACCGACACGCGCATGTTATAAAATCGGCTAACGGTGCACACATGTCTGCCCAATTTTATATCGGTGCACATGTGTGTGCGAGTGCCGACTCACGTGTTCAAGGGGGGGATTTTCTTAGAAACGCGCGGCGACACGATAGAGCATTTCCCAAGTGCCCTCCCAGTCCATTTCAATAAAGGAGCGGACTGGGAGGGAACTTCCTAACCCCTTAGCTAACCTGCGTGCCTTTTCCCCTATCCTCCCCAACCACTAAAACCCCCCTAACTACCCATTATTTGTTGGGGGTTTTTTTTATTTTTAACTTACCTGCTCTACGGAGCAGCAATAAATTGCACGGGCCAGCCAGCTGCTGGCGTGTGCTGTCCAGGTCCATCCCCAACCCACCCCTTTTTTCAAACCTGGCTTTTCCGCACATACTGGGAGATATGCGCACGGCCGTGGTGCTTTGAAAATGGCACGTGCCGCATGTGCAGCCCAGCCACACGTGTGTTTCTCAGTACTGGCACGCACCCGGCGTTTAAAAATTTACCACTTAGTGCACAATCTAGCTGTAGAAGCTATTGCCAAAGGATGTGGTCAAAGTGCCCAGCATGGTGGGGTATAAAGGGGTTTGGACAAGTTCCAGGAGGAAATGTCCACAAAAAACGTATTAGCCTAGGAGTTCGTAACAAGAAATAGATCTATTTTATGGGATCTGCTGGGTTCTTGCTACATGGATTGGCCACTAACAAGAGATGGGATGCTGTGATTGATGAACCTTGGTCTGTCCCAGCATGGCATTTCTGATATCCTTACTGGTGCCTCTTAGAATTCATCTTCTTAAATTGAGTGTCCTTTTTAAATAAACACCTCTCTAACAGAACTCTCCCCAAATCTTTCATTAGAGTTCTGATATGCCTTGGAGGATAATAGATGATTTATGAGCTTTGAAGATAGTTATGGGAGGAACACATACTGTAGCAAAGGAAGGTTAAACTATGCTAAAGCGTGTCGAACCTGTTTAACTGCTTGCTCAGTGAAGAAAAAAATGTAGAACTCTGTTGAATAGAAATGTATTCATGAGAAAGTATTTATTATTTTAAATTATATTTTTCTAACTATTAAATCCTGAAAGATCATAATTTTCAACTATAATTGTGGAGATCATGTCTCTCTTTTTTCTAGTTAGTAGCAGGACGACTTCATTAATAGTGCTATATACAGTGTATCTTCTGTCTTGAGGACATTCATTTCTTTTAGTGAACAAGAAGATATATGGTAACAATACCACTGTACATAAACTTTGATAGATATTGATGACCAAGTAGGTTTAAAGATCAAACATTTGCACCAGTGCAAAAATTGTATATGAATGAAAATATCACAGCGTTTTCATTGCAAAAAAATGCCAGGGTAAAACTGGAACAGTCGTGTCCTTAGAATAGACATCGACTTAGGTGAGAGTCTTCTGTCTGGATGCTAATTTAAAAAATTACTTTCCCAGTGCAGCAGCTGGAAATTCTTTTTTCTCACCTGGTGAATGGATAATCTTTTCCCCAGCTGATCCCCTGAATGGGCGTGGTCAAGTCAACATCACTGCTTCTGTTATGCATAAAATGGATACGCCTAGCAACTGAAGAGTGTGATTTTCAAGTCAGTTTACCAGTAAACTATGTTTGTTTTTTTTAACTATCATCCAACTAGGTCTGCCTTTGAAGGGACAGAAAACATATTAAAGAATACCCACTATAAAGGTATTGATCATATTACAATCTCGGGAAATTTACTCAATGATATGATATATCCCCATAGATAGGAGATGAATAACAACCTAACTATAATAAAGAGGAACGTTACCCCACACCTGCATTGCTGATATGCAAATTCGGGCCAATTCAGTAAAACGCGTGGGAGAGCCGGCGCTCCGAGGTGAGCGCCGGCTCTCCCAACGCGCGCCCAGGCCACTCTCCTGGGCGCGCGATTCAGTATGCAAATGAGGGCCCGCGCTAATAAGGAGGCGCTAGGGACACTAGCGCGTCCCTAGCGTCTCCTTATTGGCAGAAGCGGCGGCTGTCAGCGGGTTTGACAGCTGACGCTTTATTTTACCGGCATCGGTTGTCGAACCCACTGACAGCCACGGGTTCGGAAAATGGATGCTGGCAAAATTGAGCGTCCGTTTTCCAACCCACGGGCCATGGGCAGATTTTTTTTTTTTTAAGATTTTGTATTTTTTTTTTTATTTTTGGGGCCTCCAACTTAATATCGCTATGATATTAAGTCGGAGGGTGTACAGAAATGTAGTTTTTTATGCTTTTCTGTACACTTTCCTGGTGCCAGCCAAAATTAACTCCTGCCTTTGGCCAGGCGTTAATTTCTGAGAGTAAAATGTGCAGCTTAGCTGCACATTTTACTTTCTATATCGAGCGGGACTAACTAATAGGCTCATCAACATGCATTTGCATGTAGAGCGCGCTATTAGTTTTGGGGGGGGGGGGGGGGGTTGACCGCGCATTTTCCACGCGCTATTGCCCCTTACTGTATAAGGAGTAATAATAGCGCATCAAAAATGCACGTCCAAATGGGGGCTAACGGTGCGCTCGGCCTGAGCTGAATCGGCCTGATTGAGCTCTTTGTCTTTCTACCCTGTACTCTCCAGCTCTGCCCCACTGTCCAGCTCCACCACTCTCTTTGGGGCCGATGCAATACAGTGTGCTCAGCTGAGCGCACTGTTTAACCCGCAGATGGACGCAGGTTGTGAGGCGCTACCTAATCCCCTTATGCAATATTATGCGATATTAAGTAGGAGGAAGGAAAACTTTAAAAAAGTTTAAAAAAAAAGTTTAAAAAATAGTGCCAGCCGACAGGTTCGGGAAATGGACGCTCAGTTATCAAGCGTCCATTTCCCGAACCTGTGGCTGTGTGCCGATTAGGAAAATGGACACCTATAAATTCAGTGTCCATTTTCTTAACCGGCGGACGGCCACTGACAGCTGACCGCTTGCATGATCCCGCTGTCAAGGAGGTGCGCAATCCACCCTAGCGCCTCCTTGACAATGTGACCCCTAATTTACATATTGCATGGCGCCCAGGAGAAAAGCCTGGGGGCGCATTAGAAAAGCGGGTGCTGAACACTCAGCGCCCGCTTTTGCCCCGTTTTGTTTTGGTTTTTTTTGTATTGATCCCTTTTGTATGGAAATTGAGCTCTGCCCTCTCTCTCGTTCTCTGAATTGTTGAATCCACTCCCTACCACCACACAGTACACCCAAGCTCAACATGCACTCTCCACTAGCACACATCTCAATTATGCACTTCCTACTGTTCACAGTATTTCCCTGTCCTTAGACAGCCTTTTACTACTAGTTTAAAAATATTATAACATTAATCATGAGTAAGAAGCCTTGCAAGGCCGCAGTTTTGAATAGCCTGGGACTGGATAAGAACATAAGATGTGCCATATTGGGTAAGACCAAAAATGTGTTAAACCCAGTATCTTGTCTTTGACAGTGGCTAATCTGGGTCATTAGGACGGACCCGGCACATCCCAAGCAATAGATCCACTTTTTGTTGCTCACTCCCAGGGATAAGCAGTGTCTTTCCCAAATCTACCTGGCTAATAATCATGTATGGACTTTTGCTCTAGGAACCTGTCCAAACCCTTTTTAAACCCAGCTATGCTATATGCCTTAACCACTACCTGTGGCAACAAATCAAATTCCACACCATGTTTGTGCACTGAGTGAAAACAATACTTCCTCCCATTTGTTTTAAATCTGATATTTATTAGTATCACGGAGTGTCCTTTAGTTTTGGCCCTATTTGAAAGAATAAATAACCATTCTCTATCTATCTGTTCTACCCTACTCATAAGTTTATAAACCTCTATCATATTTCCTCTAACAGTGGAATAGAAATGGGTGCTTTCTTCTAGAGTTATGTACACAGCTATAAAGGATCTCAGCAGGTCCTCTAATTTATCCCCATACCACCATGGAAGATCAACCAACCACATTTTTCTAATCTGCTTTTTAAAACCTTCAATGATAATGCATCTATCATCATCTTAGGTTACATTTTCCAGTACCTATCTATCCTTTAAATTGGAAAGTCCTTCCAAATGTCTAAAGTCCTTCCAAATGCCTTAAATCTCCCTGAAAAAATTTAAGCCCATGACTTTTTATCCATCTCCCCAGGAGATGGAGAACAGTTGATCATCATAACACATCTGAAGAGAAGATCTATGTGATCTTCAAACATTATCTACATATAAGTGGACTCCCAAATTTGACCATTACTAGTGGAGTTGCCCTTAACAGTTATGGCCACAGTAGTCTCAACAATTGACAAGTTAAACCAAAATGCACAATCTTAACAGCAAATAAATAGCATTCAGGAACAGATTTAAGTATACCTAGCAATATAAATGTGACATTTCTTGGAAAGGACTATCTGTTGGATTCGTGGACCCTTGAGCCGGCTGGGACAGATGAAGACTCACCGTGGGAAGGCCCACAGTGGATGTCGAAGCCGGGAGGCAGCTCAGAACAGGAAACTGGATGGATCTTCACCACTGGAAGCCCACGCCCCCCCCAGGACCCGAGCCACTTAGACTTACGTGTGGTCTCCTGTGGGCCAGTGACTGAGAAGAGTAGAGCTGAAGCCAGGAGGCCAACTGGAACTTCACCACTGGAAGCCCGCATTCCCCCCAAGAGGAGCTCGTAAAGACCCAAGCCGCTTGGACTTAGGAGAGGTCCCCTGGGCGAAAGCTGGAGTCAGAAGCCAGTAGTCGGAAGCCAGTAGTCGGAAGCCAGAAGTCGGAAGCCAGTAGTCAGAAGCCGGGGTTGGAAGCCAGAAGACAAAACAGCAACTAGTAGTTCTCACCAGAGAGTGAACCTTGGTGCAAGGCGACATCTAGGCCAAGCTGCAGGGTTTAAATACCCCTGCAGCGTCTGACGTCATCTGAGGGCCGTCCTTCCTTCTTCCCGCACTGGCCCCTTTAAGGCTCGAACCCCTGTGCGTGCGTGCTCCTAGGGGGTGGGGCCAAGCGCGTCGGATCGGCGGCGTCTCCCTCGCGGAGGGAGCACCGCGGCAGAGGCCAGGATCGGGCCTAGTCATGAGGGAGGCGTTTCAGTGGCCCGGGCCGGCCCGAGGTGATTGGAGGTACCGGGGCACAGCCCGGGACCGTAACACTATCATAATAGGAGTACAGGAGTTTTACTAATTCCCTCATTGATAACTTTCAATTCTAATCATAGGTCCACAAATAAGCTTTTTATGTTATTTTTTTTTAAGTCTTTTTGCATATAAAATCAAAACAGGTTTTGTTATAAAGTCAAAAAGAAAGAAAGTAATCACTTCCCTTAATTTCATAGTAGCCCAACATGTCATCATGTTTGAGACAAGCTCTGTATCGGGGGTGTCCTTCTCTTATTGCTACCATTTCATCTATGAACTGCAATCTTGCTTTTAAATAGAAGCTGGAACACAAAACCAGGATATTTGGATGAGCATGACAATTGACTGCTTTAAGCAGATGTGCTGTGCTGTGGTTTTGTCATGGTGGCAGCCAAATGGTCACAAAACTCTACAATTGTGGAAATAACTGAGAGTATTTATTCAGTCCAATGTGTATTCCACTGCATCAATTATTCAATGAGGATTATATATTTTACATACATAATAACATACCAAAACTGTTCCCAAAATACAAATAATATAATATAAAAATTAAATAAAAAGTTTAAAATCCCTAATATTAATTTACCACCAAGCATGGGATACCCTGCTACAATGGAAAATGATGCTCACAAAAAGGAAAATGCATTCTTGCATCAGATTTTATTCACAAATCTGATTGTTTCCTCTTAAATCCTCATACTGACCTCCACTAGTATGAGTAAGTCAATTTGAATAAGCTAATTTTTTAATTTTGGAACATAATCTAAGAAGGGAAAATAAGGCAAGAATAGATTTAGCCGAGGGAAATCTTGCCTCACCAACCTGCTACTTTTTTTGAGGGCATAAATAAACATGTGGATAAAGGAGAGCCAGTTGATACAGTGTATCTGGATTTACAGAAAGCATTTGACAAAGTCCCTCATGAGAGGCGTCTTAGGAAATTAAAAAATCATGGGATGGGGACAATGTTAAAAGATAGAAAACAGAGCTTAGAGCTAAATAGTACATTTTCCCAATGAAGAAAGGTGAATAGTGGAGTGCCCCAGGGATCTGTTCTAGGACCACTGCTTTTTAATATTTATAAATGACGTGGAAATGGAAACAATGAATGAGGTGATCAGATTTGCCAATGACACAAAATTATTCAAAGTTGTTAAAACACAAGAGAAATGTGAGAAATTGCAAAAGGACTTTGCAATTCTGGAAGACTGGGCATGCAAATAGCAAAAGAAATTTAATATGGACAAGTGCAAAGTGATGCACTTAGGAAAGAGTAACCCAAATTATAGCCGCACAATGCAAGGTTCCATATTAGGAGTTATCATTCAGGAAAAGGATCTAGGCATCATTGTTGATAATACATTGAAATCTGCTCAGTCTGCAGCAGCAGCCAGGAAAGCAAATAGAACGCTAGGAATTATTAGGAAGGAAATGGAGAACAAAACAGAGAATATTATAATGCCTCTGTATTGCTCCATGGTGCGACCTCATCTTGAGTCTTGTGTGCAGTTCTGGTAACCACATCTCAAAATAATATAGCGGAATTAGAAAAGGTACAGAGAAGGGCAACCAAAATGATAAAGGAAATGGAACAATGCCCCTATGAGGAAAGACTAAAGAGGTTAGCACTCTTTAGCTTAGAGAAAAGATAGCTGAGAGGAGATTTGGTAAAGGTCTATAAAATAATGAGTGGAGGGTACATGAATAGGTTGTTTACTCTTACATAAAGTACAAAGACTAGAGGGACACACAATGAAATTACTAGGTGATATATTTAAAACTAATAAGAGAAAGTGTTTCTTTACTCAGTGCATAATTAAGCTCTGTAATTAGTTGCCAGAGGATGTAGTGAAAATTATTAGTATAACTGCATTTAAAAAAAGTTTAGATAAGTTCCTGGAGGAAAAATCCATAAATCATTATTAAGGTGGAGTTGCAGAAATCTACTGCTTATCCCTGGGATATGCAGCTTGGAATCTGTCTACCCCCTTGGGATCCTGCCAGTTACTTGTGATCTGGATTGGCTATTGTTGGAAACAGGATACAGGCTTAATGGACCTTTGGTCTGACCCAGTATAGCAAGTCTTATGTTCTTGTGAAAAAAAGAGTAGTTAATAGTAACTAGAACAGTGAAATGCAGGGCACAAAAATTCATATATGCTGTAAATAAGAAATCTTGTCATATTGTGTGTAGTGGCAAAAAAGTTAAAGCAAGCTTTGGCACTCCAAAAAAAAATTAATAATAATAATATAAAGGAAACTGTTTTCCAGATATCCTTAAAATGTATACTGAGAGCAGACTCACTGTGGTATATATTCTGTAGGCCATCTTGGATATTTAGTGGGATAAATGTTCCACCGAATATCCCTGATTAAAATTATCCAGCTAACTTCAGCCGATTAACTTTAAACCTAACCAGCAAGATTTTGAATATCACTGGTGAAAAAGTTAGTTGGATAATTTTAGACTTAACTGTCTAAAAGAATATAGCTGGTAAGTGTCACATCAAGGAATTAAAAAAAAAGAAATGCTTGTTGGCCTCCTGGCCCTAATAAGTCTTCCTTCCTTCATCCACAGTAGCGACCTACCATGATCTGGGGAGGGTGCATCTGATGTTAAGAACCTACATTGGAAGCATAGGCTTCTAGTATAGCACTTATAAGTGTTGCACTTGGAGGTTGACCCTTCTCCTGGAGCAGTAGAGAACGGCGCCCTGGTAGGGCCCAGGAAGCACCTGCCCTCAGGGGGCGGAGCACAGGAGGAGACAGAGCTTCACTATTGGAAGCCTGAGGTCCCCCCCAGGTGGAGCCATTTAGATGGCTAGTTTGTCTTTTTCCTGATGTCTTATGTCCTTTCATCAAATGGACATGCATTCTATTTTGTTTTGTCAATTATGTTGATATAACTGTAATATGATATTGAATTACCCATGTATTTTACCATTAACCATGTAGCATGGTTTTTCTGCTATAGGCGATATAAAAAAAACTGTAAATAACTAAATGCATAAATGCTATCTATGGGCCTGAAGTGCCAGCATGAACTTGGTGTTTCTAAACATAACTTCCGTAACCCTGTGGCCCAGTACTTTTCTGCTAATATGACATTTCTGTCTGGCATCTGCTGGCCTAGAAAAGCAAAGCACAAAATTGAAGCATAAATGTTATAGAATACTTGTTAGTAATTATAAAGCTACTTATGATCAAAAATCAAAAACCTTAGGAGAACAAGAATAATGACTTCTTGTGTGACATGTCAAAAGTGTTTTACTGCCTCTTCACTGCTCTTTATCACAACTCATGCCTGCAATAGAGCTATTATGAACACCACATCACAGCTACCCAACTATCTAAATTTCTGTGATCAAATCACCCACTGTAACGACTGTCCTAACCCTTCCCTCCTGGGCACACAACCCAAGAGTCACATCCTCGGTGTGAGAGGTTAAGGCATCACCTGGAGAGCAGATCTTAGCTACTGGCTCACTTCCTGCCATATCAGGGTGATGGCCTCCTGTCAAGTGACCTTGCTTCTCCAAAGCAGCACAAAGGGCTGCATAATGGGTTATGACCACTCTACTATGTCCCTGAAGGTCTCCTCTGTATACCTCTCTGTCTGCCTCAGCTCCTCCAGGTCTGCCACTCTGTTCTCCAGAGATCGGAATAGTACTCTGAGAGCCAAGAGTTCTTTGTCAGCTAACCATTCAATCACTTTCTAATTCAGTCCCTGACCTGGGAGCTCATCCCCAGTTTGCTCAGTTGAAGGTGAATTTTCAAATGTTGCACAGTAAAAATGAGCACCTGTGTGCATGAAATAGTGTGTATGCCAGGGCATGTTATTTTAAAAACCACAACATCCACGTGTAAAGCAGGGTTTGTGTGCAAATTTGCATGTGTAAAAAAAAAAGGCACTGGCCAGAGGCATTCCAGGGAAGGGCCAACATTTACGTGAGTAAGTTGCTATTTTACAACCTGCCAAAGTGACCAAGTACGTCTTATACTTGCTTATATTTACTTTTGCTCAACATCTGGTGTAAGTGATCATAAACATCTTAAAAGTGATAAAAAAAATGACTGGGTGGGGGGTCTAGGTGAAGTGGGGAATTTCAGGCTGAAGATCCAAGAGGGTCTTCAAAAGCTGCAGATGGACTGGGAGAACTGGTAGAGTAATTGGTAAAACTGGTTACTTCACTGCTGCACACACGTTATAAAATCCCCTGACTTACGTGTGTAAAAGCCAACTTACAGGGGGTAAAAGCATACAATTAATGCAAGTAAAATCTACTTTTAAACTTGAAGTACAAACACACAGGTATGTCATTTGCGCACACTTATCCCATTAAATTGAAATTCCAACTTATCCATCTAAGTAGCGCCTTTGCCGCTACTTAGATGGACAAATATGAACTTATCCAAATAAATAGCAACACTTATCTGGCTAAGCAGGCACTACTTAGCTGGATAAGTCTAAAAAGCACTACTTGTCCGTCTAAGTAGCATTTATCCGGATAACTCCAAACTTGCGCAGCTTGTGGTTTGTACATGTGCAAGCATTTGTACACACATAGGTACTCATAGGGCCAGATTGTCGAATCTATGCGCGGGTGTAGATTTGTGCACGCAACCCGGCGCGCACAAATCTACGCCTGATTTTATAACTTGCGCGCGCTGCCGCGTGCATGTTATAAAATCCGGGGTCGGCGCGCGCCGAGCCCTAGGGGAGCCCCGATGGCTTTCCCCATTCCCTCCGAGGCTTTGTGCCAAAGTGACACAAGTACGTCTTATACATGCTTATATTTGTTCATATTTGTCCATCTAAGTAGCGGCAAAGGCGCTACTTAGATGGATAAGTTGGAATTTAATGGGATAAGTGTGCGCAGATGACATACCTGTGTATTTGTACTTCAAGTTTAAAAGGATACGCGAGTAGATTTTACTTGCATTAATTGTATGCTTTTACCCCCTGTAAGTTGGCTTTTACACACGTAAGTCAGGGGATTTTATAACGTGTGCGGCAATGAAGTAACCGAAATCGGAGCGGCCTCAGAGAGAACTTTCCTTCCATCCCCTACCTTCCTCTCCCTTCCCCTACCTAACCCGCCCCCAGCCCTATCTAAACCCCCCCCTTTCCTTTGTTAGATAAGTTCAGGCGTAGGTTGCGCGCGCCGGCCGAGTGCTGGCGCACGATCCCCCGGCCTAGAGGGCCTTCGGAGCCCTCTGGCCACGCCCCTGCCCCACCCCGCTCCTTTTTTTGAGCCCCGGGACATTCACGCGTCCTGGGGCTCGGTGCGTGCAGGAGCGGGATTTGGGGGTTACGCGCGTAATATACGCGCATAACCCTTTGAAAATCCGCCCTATATTGTATAACCTGCACATATCATTTTCACACAGGTTATAAAATACAGCAGCAACTTTGCATGCGTCCATATACATGCGTAAATGAGTGCACGCAAGCAGTTTTGAAAGTTATCCTCCCTATTTATGAACCTGCTATTTGTAACAGTAGCAAAAACTTTGATGAAATCCAAGTATAACACATTCAGTGCATACCCCTGATCGAATTCTCTGGTTACCCAATCAAAGAAATTTATCAAATTTCATTTATCATCTTCCTCTGGTAAAACTGTTACCTTGGATCATGCAACTCTCTGGGCTCAAAATACATTACTCTCCAGTATTTTAGTAGTCTCCATTAATTTAACCTCCACCAAGATTTTCCAACCTCCTCCCTAATACCATTTCTATGAGGAGAGATCACATCTCCTCTTCTCCAGTCCTCCAGAACCACTCCCATCTCTAAAGATTAATTGAACAGATCTATCAGTGGGAGCCACCAGATCCTCTTTGAGCTCCCTTGATATCCTAGGATATTTGCCATCTGGCTCTATAGGTTAAAGCACCATTAAGCTTTAACCCGTACGCCCTATGGCATCACTTCATATTTATTTCCTACCTTATCTTCTTTCCAGCTTGTTTCAAGCTTCCAGGTTCTCTTCCCTGTTGATTGTAACTTTTGACTCATTCCTACTTACTGTTTATCTTTCGTTTACTTGAATAGTTACCCCAGTTTTTTATTCTTGTTAATTGTAAACCGATCCGATATGGTTATTTACTATGAAGGTCGGTATATAAAACTGTTAAATAAATAAATAAATAAATAGGTCTGTTCGTTTTCTGCTGTCCTAGTTCCAAACAAACTCTTTCTTCTGTAAACAGCGTGGCATCTAACCCACTACCACATACAACTCTGCCAACAATTAGTGGTCCTTCTCCAGGCCCTTCCTCAGTGACACGGAGAAAAAGAGTTTATTTGCTTTTTTCTTATCACCCACTACAGGAAGAGGATGGGGAAACAAGCAGATCAGATAAAACCGGCTGTCATTATCTGCCATCATATCCTCAGTTTCTAGGCATCATCTGAGAATGTATAAAACACTCCGAAACATTTGTGGTTTGCAGTTTGAAATCCAGTTTGGTTTAATGTGAAACATATATAATCCATAAAAAAAAAGTTCACCATTGCCCCCAAACACTTCTTTCATGTTTCAGCAGCCAATCCCTTTGATTTATTGACTGTTCGACTGTTTCAAAGTAAATAGCTTCCTTTCTTATTCTCTGTCCATCTTCGTGCCAAATATTAATTCCCATATACCAATCACAATGCCCTGCCAGAGGAAGGAACCCTAGCAGTTTCAAAAGCTTACATTTTAAACTTTGATTCTAAGTAGTTGGTTAATAAATTGATTCAGATATTTCATAAGTGAAAAACCATACAGGAAAAAATTCCGGAGCTTTATAAACAGCCATACCTGATTTTCTAAAAAACTGTATGTTTGGTGTGGTGTCATCAGAAACAAACGGCGGCATGAGGATATGTTACCAGCGAACACTGAAACATTTGCTTGTAATTTAAGCTTACTCTAGGCAGCTGAGAATTAAAGTGAACCTGAGAGGTTATGAAGCATCTTTCACCATCTCTATTACTAGCTATGACTTCTTGTGAGCAAATTGTATATTTTGAATTTAAATTATATTATAAACTTTAAGGAATGCTCAGGCAACTGTGGAGCAGGCTGGCTGGCTACCATAGCAGGCTTTAATGATTGGGAGTGCCCACTATTGTAAACAAATATTTTTTTATTAAATGGTTTATGATAGGAATATAAACCATCAGTATGGAGATATCCCAGAACAGTGGTTCTCAACCCAGTCTTTGGGACACATCTAGCTAGCCCATTATAGACAAATCTATCTCATACATATACATATAGAAACATAGAAATGACTGCAGAAGAAGACCAAACGGCCCATCCAGTCTGCCCAGCAAGCTTCGCACTTTTTTTTTTCTCATACTTATCTGTTTCTCTTGGCTCTTAGTAACCTTTTGGTTCTATTTCCCTTCTACCCCCACCATTAATGTAGAGAGCAGTGTTGGAACTGCATCTAAGTGAAATATCTAGCTTAATTAGTTAGGGGTAGTAACCGCTGCAATAAGCAAGCTACATCCATGCTTATTTGTTTACCCAGACTATATAATTCAGTCCTTGTTGGTTGTTGTCTGTATATAGATTCACTTTTCTTCATTCCCCCTGACGTTGAAAGCAGAGAGCTATGCTGGATATGCGTGAAGTATCGGTCTTTCTCCCCTGCCATTGAAGCAGAAAGCTATGCTGGATATGCGTGAAGTATCAGTCTTTCTCCCCTGCCGTTGAAGCAGAGAGCTATGCTGGATATGTGTGAAGTATCGGTCTTTCTCCCCTGCTGTTGAAGCAGAGAGCTATGTTGGATATGCGTGAAGTATCGGTCTTTCTCCCCTGCCGTTGAAGCAGAGAGCTATGTTGGATATGCGTGAAGTATCGGTCTTTCTCCCCTGCCGTTGAAGCAGAGAGCTATGCTGGATATGCATTGAAAGTGAAGTATCAGGCTTATTTGGTTTGGGGTAGTAACCGCCGTACAAAGCAAGCTACTACCCACTTTTTTGTGAATGCAAATCCTTTTTTCCACATTTCCTCTTGCCGTTGAAGCTTAGAGCAATGTGGAGTCACATTAACCATGTGTATGTTTATTGAATAAGGGTATTATCTCTAGGCAGTAGCCATCATTCCCGTGAGCCACCCACTCTTCATTCACGTCCTCTAGACTTTATGGATCCACAGTGTTTATCCCACGCCCCTTTGAAGTCCTTCACAGATCTGGTCTTCACCACTTCTTCCGGAAGGGCATTCCAGGCATCCACCACCCTCTCCGTGAAGAAATACTTCCTGACATTGGTTCGGAGTCTTCCTCTCTGGAGCTTCAATTCGTGACCTCTGGTTCTGCTGATTTTTTTCCGACGGAAAAGGTTTGTCGTTGTCTTTGGATCATTAAAACCTTTCAAGTATCTGAAAGTCTGTATCATGTCACCTCTGCTCCTCCTTTCCTCCAGGGTATACATATTTAGATTCTTCAGTCTCTCCTCATAAGTCATTCGATGAAGACCATTCACCCTATTGGTCGCCCTTCTCTGGACCGCCTCCATCTTGTCTCTGTCTCTTCAGAGATATGGTCTCCAGAACTGAACACAGCACTCCAGGTGAGGCCTCACCAAGGACCTGTACAAGGGGATAATCACTTCCCTTTTCTTACTCGATATCCCTCTCTCTATGCAGCCCAGCATTCTTCTAGCTTTAGCTATCGCCTTGTCACATTGTTTCGCCGACTTCAGATCATTAGACACTATCACCCCAAGGTCTCTCTCCTGCTCCGTGCACATCAGCCTTTCTCCCCCCATCGAATACAGTTCATTCGGATTTCCACTCCCCATATGCATGACTCTGCACTTCTTGGCATTGAATCTCAGCTGCCATATCTTCGACCACTCTTCCAGCTTCCTTAAATCCCGTCTCATTCTCTCCACTCCTTCCAGCGTGTCCACTCTGTTGCAGATCTTAGTGTCATCCGCAAAAAGACAAACCTTACCTTCTATCCCGTCCGTAATGTCGCTCACAAAGATATTGAACAGGACCAGTCCCAACACGGATCCTTGCGGTACACCGCTTAAAACCACTCTCTCTTCAGAGAGAGTTCCATTTACCATCACATATTGTCTTCTGTCCGTCAACCAGTTTGCAATCCAGGCCACCACCTCGGCACTCATTCCTAAGCTTCTCATTTTATTTACCAGTCTCCTGTGTGGGACCGTATCAAAAGCTTTGCTGAAATCCAAGTAGATGACATCAAGTGCTCTTCCTTGATCCAATTCCTTGGTTACCCAGTCAAAAAAGTCTATTAGATTTGTCTGACAGGATCTTCCCCTGGTGAATCCATGCTGCCTCTGGTCCATCAATTCTCCCGACTGTAGATAGTTCACTATTCTCTCTTTCAACATTGACTCCATTACTTTTCCCACCACTGAAGTGAGGCTAACTGGTCTGTAATTACCAGCCTCTTCTCTGTTCCCACTCTTGTGAAGCGGGACCACCAATGCTCTTCTCCAATCACTCGGCACCACTCCCGTTTCTAGGGATCTATTGAACAGGTCACCCAGCGGACCCGCCAGCACATCTCTGAGCTCCCTCAGTATCCTGGGATGAACTTCATCAGGCCCCATAGCTTTGTCCACTTTCAGTTTCTCCAGCTCTTCCCATACATTTTCTACTGTAAATGGAGTTACATCTACTCCCCTCCCCTCCAGTTTCTTGTTAACTAGCGACAGTCCTTCTCCAGGGTCCTCTTTAGTGAACACAGAACTGAAGTATTCATTTAATATTTCTGCTATTTCTTCGCCTCTTTCCACACATTGATCCTTTCCATCTTTCAATTTCGCTATACCACTTTGAACTTTTCTCTTTTCACTGATGTATCTGAAAAATGTTTTGTCACCTCTCTTTACTTCCTTGGCAATCCTCTCTTCCGCTTGACTTTTTGCCGTCTTGATTAATTTCTTCATCTCCCTCAGTTCTACCAGATATTCTTCTTTGTGCTCCTCCCTTTGGAATCTTTTATATTTCTTGAATGTTGTTCTTTTAGCCTTTATTTTGTCAGCTACCTCCTTTGAGAATCAAATAGGTTTCATTTTTCTTTTGCTTTTCTTTACTTTTCTAACATATAGATTAGTTGCCTTGGTAATTGCTCCTTTTAGATTGGTCCATTCTTGATCCACATCTCTCTCGTTCTCCCAGCCTTTTAATTCTTCCTCCAGGTACTTCCCCATTTCATCAAAGTCCGTGTTTTTGAACTGCAAAACTCAGGTCTTTGGGTTTCTTTTCCGTATCCTTTTTGTGATAGTAAACCATACCGTTTGATGATCACTGGTGTTGAAGTGGGAGCCCACCTGGACATCAGAGACATTATCTCCATTAGTGAGCACTAAGTCGAGTATAGCTCCTTCTCTCATGGGTTCCATTACCATTTGTTTGAACAAAGCTACTTGCAGGGCATCCACTATTTCTCTACTATTATTAGATTCTGCAGATGGGATTCTCCAGTCTACATCTGGCATATTAAAGTCTCCAACGATCACCACATTTTCTGTTTACATGGACTACCTCATCACATTCTCTCAGACCGCGGGATCCAGTTTACTGCTAGTTACTTGAAAGCCTTGTGTCAAAAATTCAGAATAATGTTGGACTTCACCTCTGCTACCACCCCAAGAGCAATGGGCATACTGAGTGGGTGAATCAGGAACTCAAGGCTTTCCCGTGAGCTTATGTCAACTTAAGGCAAACCAATTGGGCTTCCTTGCTGCTGTGGGCTGAGTTGCCCAAACAACCACATCAATGCCTCTTCTGACTCTTCTCCATTCTATATTGTCTCTGGATGTCACCCATGGATTGCCAAGCCTCACCCCACACTGAATACTTGCCCAGCAGCTACCTTGATGGGTCAGGAACTTCTTAACCTATGACAGAAAACTCATCACCTCTTAAACCAAGTGGCAGGTTGCTTTAAGACCCAAGTAGACAAGAAATGATGTCCAGCACTTCTCTGAGTCCCAGGATGCTTGTCTGGCTTAGCACAAAAACCTTTCACTTATGAATGCCTTCCCTGAAATTCACACCTCGGTTCAATGGACCCTTCCCGATAGTATGACAACTGGGTCTGTGTGTTATGATTGGCGGGTCATGGGACGGCCCTGTGAGACACCGCACTTACCCCTGACGCCTCCAGACAGCACCCATGGCAGAGTCGCTGCTTCCTACAAGGACTGCTCCATGTGGTAAGAAATGCTGCCAGCTGCCGCTCCCCTCGTCCTTCTATAGGCACGCATGCACACCCAACAAGCACCTTCTTAAAGGGTCTGCGACAGGAATAGAGCCATGGCGCCCCCTGATGATGTCATCAGCCTTAGCCCTTATAAGGGTCCTTCAGCCAGCCTTTCTTTGCCTCAGCACGAGCTTTCCTCGTATCCTTGTATCCCAGTGTGTGTTGCTTGATTTGTCTTTGCCTTGCCTGTGTTCTCATCCCATCTTATCTGTGCTTTGTCTTGGTCCTGCTTGTTCCTTGCCTCCTTGGTCCCTTGCCTTGCCCTGTCCTTGTCTGTCTGTCTGAGTTCCTTTCACCTTTTCCCTTGGCTTGACTCTTTGGTTCTGACCTTGGCTCTGGATTGGATTCCCCTTGACTGCTCCTGGACCTGACCTCGCTTGTATGCTGCCTGCCCCTGTCTCTGGCTTGTTCCTCACTTGTGCTGCCTGTTGCCTGCCCCAATCACTAACTTGTCCACAGTCTTTGTGTATGCTGCCTACCTTGACCAATGCTTGCCTGGACCAATGCCTTGGATTGCCCTAGGGGAACCACCTAAGTCCTACTGGCCCCTGGAACCCAAGGGCTCAAGGTGAAGCTCTCGTCCATCCCACGGCAGAGCCTCTCTGACAGGCAACAGGGTGGACTTTAGTGAGTTTGCTCACTAGGTGGTGCCAACCACTCCTTGGTACCATAAGTCCACACTTCTGAAATGCTTTACATGGGGTTTGGGGGTGGGGGATTGCTGGGGCCAAGTGCTTTCTTTTAATTTACATTTTGGCAGAGGTTGGGGCCGCCTCAACTGCCGGCCCAGGGTTGCGATGGGGATGAGCACTGAACCCTGCTCAACCTCCCTGTTTGCTGTGACTTTTATTTTTTGGGCCAGCAGCCCTTTCAGGCGATGGCAGTCCCTTGAGGTTGGGATCACCATCGCATTAAAGGGCCACTCACTGTGTTCTTTTGTGCTGCAGTGTTTGACAGCGAGAAAAAAGATCACGCCATACCACTGCAATGCTTTCGCAGTGACTCCCTCCCCCACCCATGATAGTGGGACCCCTCCTGCGATAAAACACCGTGGCTTAGTGCATCTAGGGGTAAGAGGCTAATGTTATAAGGTGTGAGTTAAAACTGTGCATTGAAATTCAGTGCATAGTTTCTTAATGCATAGGTTAAAACATTTTTTAATTTCCAATGCAATAAGCTAATGGCATGATGATGCTTTGGGAGTTTAAAAAGTGCACTAATCACAAAATGTGCACAGAAACCAGGCTGCTTGCACATTTTAACTTAGGAGAAGGGGAGAGTCACTCAGACATGATTTCTGCACATAAAAATATTTATGCGCATAGCATGTTGTCCATGCATAAATCCTGACTACAGGTCCTGGTACCAGAACTCCAGCTTTTACCCATAGATTTACTTTAGCGTTGGACACTTTACCCCACCTCTGACAAGGAGTAAAATTTCTAGCACTAAGAAAGCTTGTTAATGCCTTCATTAGCATGGAATTTCCGTGTAAGGATGCTAAGCGGAACGCACAATTTTACACACACATTTGTTGAGTGTACAACTCCTTCCTGGATTAGGAGTAACATTTGGGAGCAAACAATGTGCACACAACGGAGTGCAAAACGGTACACGCAGCTGAATGCACCTTATTACATCAGGCCCTAAGGTATGAGGAGGGCATGCATTGATGTTGGGTGGGTGGAGAAACTCTGCTGGATGCACAGGCTGATGATTCTCCGTTTTATTTTTTTCTTTTGAATAGATTCCTAAGTTTATGGAGAAAAGTCATTTTGTTCCATTTGGGCTAGAGCCATACATTTTATTTCTTTCTTTATTATAACTTTTATATAGATCTACCTATCCCGAACATTTGTGTATACGGACAGACAAAGCGAATTCATAAGCGATTTTAAAAAGTATGAGGTGTCTGCCAGCCTTTGTGACAGAACACAATTTATGCTATGCAGATGTGAGAAACTATGCAGCCTGGTTAGTTTAGCTGATGTGGAACTAGCCCCCTTTATTTGAGGGTTTCAGCTTGCCTTATGAAAACTATTACAGAAATGCGTGTTTTCAATCACATGACCTGATGACTGTAGCATTCTGTATGCGGTTTCACACGTCCAAAAATACCATTAGAATCTCTGCAGTTCTGTCAGAGGGATGCAGAGGACTTTAAAGTGCTACAAAGCCCACAATGGATAGGATGTCAGTGATGTCATAAAGATCAGATTAGGTACTGTGACTTGCATATTCTACCACCAATGTGACCAGGATCTGCCTTCAAAGGATCCTGTCACTAATCCAACTTTCTGTTATTCTCAGTTCCTTGATATCGGATGTCTGTTGCCCAAATATAGGGGCCCATATATGGAGCCGTAATAAAGCAGCAGCATGCATTAAACACCAAATTCAGGGTTTAATGTGCATGATTGATAACATTAGCACAAGTGTTACCAATATTAAAAAAAAAAAAAAAGTATCTGGTGCAGCACTAGGAAAATTTAAATGAACAAAATGTAAATGCATGGAAAGTTGCTCATTAATTTTAACATGGTTTAACATGGATCACAATAAATGTCATGAGCCATGGTAAACTGCAGAAGCTTAACCATACCTCCATAATCCTTAAAGGGGAAGCTAGCCCTAAGTTTGGATCTCCTCTGGCCCCAAATTTCCCCTGTCCCAAAGTAAAGATCCCCCCCCACCCTGCCATAACTCTCTACCTCCCACCCCTCAACAGAGATATGCAGATAGCCCTAACCCCTCAAACCACACCCCCACACAACTTCCCAAAAGAGAGGGCCCTCCAAGTCCCCCAGACTCCTCTCTTACCCGAGCTCAGCCTCAGGTCCATGGGGCAGAAGCAATGCCCAACTCCCCCTGCCTCGCTAGCACCAAAATATAAAATGGTACCAGCTGACCTGAGATTCCCCTTTGTTGGGTGGTAGGGGGGGCTATGGCAGGGTGGGAGGTGGGAAGGGAAATGCTTTCTTTGTGGGGAACCAGTGCCAGGGAAGGATATGAATTCAGGGCAACCTGGCTGTTTCAGGATCTGGTCCCAAGAGGGCTGGAAACATGCAAACAGTACCGTGGTGGCAATGGATGCAAGTTTCTGGTTGTGGGAACCTGGGAGTTACTAAAAGTGTTAATGTATAGTTTGAGCATTGCTTTGTAAATAGGACTCATAATTGGGATTGTGCATTTTGTGGTGTAAAACATTGCCATTCACATGCATTCAGGATGGAAGCTGTTCCTTTTAAATATAATACTCAGGATGTCTGCGAGATTCTCACTCATAGTTCTGCGACTTTCCCATTTTTCTCCAAAATTGCCACCATGCAAGGGCAAATTTTTCTTGACCTTATTTCTGCTGTTCTACGGAAGTTTAAAGGGTCTCTCTTTGAGTCGTTCAGGTGGAAACTCCTGTATGCTTGAAACAGTGATGGATTAGCACTGTCGGTGCTGTCAGCCCCTAACCCCCTCCCCCTCCCTTTAAGATCGGACAGGGACAGGGAATCCCACAGTTTGCTGTGGCAGCTCAAGGGTACATTCTGTGACACAAATTAGAACATTTTGAAGCACTTTGGCAGACATTTCCATCTTTTGTATTACATTACAAAAATGAAATTTTTTTCAACTTTTCTGTATAATTTTTTTTTTGACTGGGAGAAGAAAAAATATTTCCCTCTCCTTTTCTCCCCATCCCTCAGTACGAGAGGAGATTTCAGGGATGGGGGAGAGGAGAAGGAGAGGTTAGAAGGACCAGGAATGGGGGGAGGAGAAGGTGAGAGGATTTGGGATGGGGGGGGGGGGGAGGACTGGAGATAAGGGAGATGAAAAAAAATCAAGGAAGGTGGGGAGGAGCAGGAATCTGGGTTGGGGTGAGAGGGAGGTTCTGGGATTGAGGAAGGAGAGGAGGGAAAAGGAGAGGTTGGGCAATGGATCTGGGGAGAAAGGAGAGGTAGGAAGGAAGGGGGAGGTTCCAGGATCTGTGAGATAGAATCCAAAATCAAGAAAGTGAGGATCTGAATTCCTGGGGTGTCCCTATTATGCTTCGATACTGCTTCCTCTTGCATCCCTCCTACCCATTCACAAACCCTGCACCAATCTGTTCTCTCTCGCCCACAGACACATTCCCAGCTGATCCCCTTACCTCCCCAAAATGATCCCCCTTTGCTCTGTAGGCTCCAGGAGGCCCTGCCCCTCATCCTCTTCCCTGCAGGCTGCCTGGTAGGGGAGGGGCTGGATCAGGAGGCAGAGGGCTGATCTCTGCTGAATGAGATTCAGCACAGCTGGAAAGCAGCAAATCTTCAGCCAATCTGCTGGCCACCCGCCTGCTCCGATTTTTGCCATCCTAGACACAGGCCTAGTGTGCCTACTGAGAAATTCAGGCTTAGCTCTAAAGTGTTTTTTGGCAACCTCTTTAAGGGTGCCCAGGAGATGAACTAGCATGGTCAAAACATTTTGTGTGGCCTAATACCTCAAAATCAGATGATCCAACTGACTTAATGCAGCGTTTTAGATGAAATTTTAAAGCTGCCTGCAGAACTGAAAATTCCTGCTTGGATCAAACTTTTTATAATAAGGCATTTACCGGTAATTGACATAAAAAATGACAGCATCACTTCTTGCATTGTTTTGCCAGATAAAGTCTTCCATGGTATTTTATTTTTTTTTAAGGATTTTCTTCTATCTTGTACTCTGAGTAAAAGATTTTAGGAAACCTTACCCAGGATTTTTGTAGCCTTAACTTTTCTAGAAATTCATTTTTTCTCATTATTGTCTTTTTATATATTCCCACTGCAGATGCCTTGTCTGGGCAACTCCTGAACCTGGCCAGCCACAAGGGCTGGAAATCAAACTCTTTTTTGTGCTGAGCAGGGAAGGTCAAACCCAGTCCTTAAGAGCCACAAGCAAGCCGCATTTTCAGGATAGCCACGGATTCCATTGTATGTAAATGTATCTCATGCATTTTCATTGTGGATAGCCTGAATACTAGACTTGTTTCACTGAGGTCTCATCAAAGATGTGCCTACCTATACAAACCTGTAAATCCACTGATCAGTTTATCAATTCAAGAATCCTAGAAAAAGAATAATCTGCATTCAAATTCATTCCACAAGGAACATGTTCCTTTAATCTCACAATCTATTCAAATTCTATTTTTTAACTGTAAATGTTTGCAGTTTCCAGCTTGTTTGGGTTTATTTACATTAGCAAATTTTCAAATCTACAATTCATCAAATAGGTAGTAGTAATCACTAGTTCAGCATCCATTTTTCAATTGATTTGAATGAATGAATTCTTAACTTTCAATGATCTTAGGGTACAACCTATGAAGTTAATGGCACTTGAAATAATATGATGGGATCTACAAGTAATACTTTTATTTATGTAAAATTCATATGGCTGATCTGATTGTTATAACTCTTTCCTTTTTAGATACTTACAAATCCTACAGTAACCTCACTTATATGATCCAAGATCGAGGCTGCTAACCACTGACTACCGTCTTTAGACTGATCTTTGAATTCACTATGCACAAGTAAATCCTTCAAATCATTTGATCCTCTAAAGGTTATGAATGGAAATATATCAAGATAAAATGCTAGGAAAGAATTCTGATAAAGGATAGAATGGTTTTTCTTTTAAAATGGACAAAAAAAATTCACCTTGTCTTTAAAACCATGTAAGAATTCTCACCGTAATTTTACGTACATTTCCCTTTATTATCTTGCTTCAATAATAAATTTTGACTTATTTTACTCACATTCTCTTTTACCCTATTGTTGTCCTGTTTAGAATATCCTTCCATCAAAAATCTATCGACTAAATTCTCTGCCTCTAGAATAATCAGTCGTAGTAGTAGAATAATTTAGTTTGATTATTAAAAGTTGATCCCTGGTAGGTATTCTGCTTTTTCAGAGATGGATAATATGCCCTTTTATGGTGTAAAAAATAATTTGGTGCATTAGGTTTATGATACAGTTTAGTTTGAATATAGTTATCATCATCCATTGTTAATATCAAATGGCCCCAAATTATACAAAATTCCTGACTAGCCTAAGATAATTTCCAATTAATATCATTATATAATCAAGAAATGCAGTTAGTTCAATAAAATAATTTTCCTTTGGTCCTTTCCATATATACAAAATATCTATAAATCTTAATGAAAGACTCACTATAAGATTCTATTTCTTCAATATTCTATTTCTTCAATATTCTTCAATATTCTTCAGTTAACAAATGTATCGCTTTAACCATTATGTAAGTTACCATGTTACAATGTAAGTTATCTTGTTACAATGTAAAATAAGCAGTCCCTGCCTTATTGGTTTCTTGTTTCATGTAAACTGATGTGATATCTCGATTGAATGTCGGTATATAAAAGCAATTAAATAAATAAATAAATACATTTGATCTGAAAAACACTTGCACGAGTGGTTTCTATAGCTGGCCTCTTCCATTATAAAAAAAAAGAAGTATCCACTATAGAAAAGAAAATAATTGTATGTAAGAATAAATTGTACAAACTCAACTAATATGTAAATGTTTAATGGCATTTAACTTAATAAAAAAATCCCTTCGTATCTAAAGCACTCTTTCTACAAACATCCTCAAATGTCAGTCAACAAACACTGATACATTTTCAGTAAGAGAATCAACAGATGATGCCATGGGGTAGACAGAAGGTTTAGCTAGATTTTTGTGTCCTGGGCAGGCAATAGAGAACAGGAATCTTAACATGTCTTGGGGGGGGTTATTTTCTAAGGCTGTTGCACACGAATAGGGACTATTCACGTGCGATAGCTTGCCAGGGGCGGAGTCGGGGCGGCCAGGAGGCGCACACGGCGCTATCTTCGCTGGCGGCGATAAGGTAAGACACGTTATCGCCGCCAGCAGCGCGCCAGATAGCGCCACCTTTCACGGTGGCGCTATTGGGTGTGAAAGACGGCAGCGATACCGCGGTGGTGAGATCGCTGCCGGCTTTCGCAGGCCCGCCCCCCCGTTACTGCCGGGATTCAGCATTCTCTGTGAGAATGAAAAATCCCGGCCTTAGAAAGAGGAATGCCTTTCTCTTTAAAGACAAGGAATAAATGATCAAAGAATCTCATTACTAATTGATACCTGTATATCATAAGTATTTCTGTCTGCCCACAGGCTCTTCATACATCCATCAATCTTTTAAATAGGAAAGCATAACTTTCTCAACAAAAGGCAATGTACTAAATTTCCCCTAAAGTCACATGCAATAAAAGCACTATTAGCATGTGTAAACTAGGATTATGTGCACTATTTACACTTTTAATGCACATAATTTTTTTTCTCACACTAATAATGCTTTTAACACATGTATTGGTGAGTTCAAGTGCAAAAACAATGCTGCAATGCAAAATTATGTACAGCAGCTCATTAGATATGAACACAGCGCTAAGGCACACACAATAGCTTCACAAACACACTACCACTCAAAAAAAAAAAATATAATCCTCCAAAAGGTGTAGTTAAGGTTTTTCTGATTAAAGTTAGTAGGTAACTTTCATGCTTACTTTACCTTCTGGACTCATTTGCATAAATTTCCATCGCTCATAAGTTTGAAAACTAAATGCAAGTTAATGCACATAACTCTGGCAATGTTCAGCGCAGGTCAGCACTTCAGCCTCCAGATGTTAGTGATTTTGTATTCCAAGATAAGAACTCCATTATGTATTTATAGTTCCATAAGCATAATACTTTATTTTTAGGTGCAGGGCTGCTTTTATCTATATGCAGAAGGAGTAGTTGTCCTGAGCCCTATATAGCAAGGGGCCCATTACATGAGCACAAAGGGGCAGATTTTAAAAAGTTGCGCGAGCGTGTACTTTTGTTCACGCAGCAGGCGGAGGAGGCAGTATGTGGCTGCCCTCTTATTAGCAAGCACAGAGGAGGAAAGCTGCAGCAGTGGGCCAACAGCATCAGGGTAATAACTACAGTACCTTGGAAATAACTGAAAGGTAGAATATAAATACAATAAATAACTAAATCAGATTTATTGGAGGAAGGGAGAGAAAGAGGAGTGTGCTGAGGTTGGGGGAAGCAAAGGAGGATGGTAGTGTCATAATCTGGTAGGCTGGAATCAGGGATCACCTCCACAGAAGCAACACAGGGCTCCAGGGCAAGACTGGAGATGGCCTTCCGTCTATACCAGCCACCTCCCCTGCAGGTTGAACCTTGGGTTCTGGTAGCCAGCAGTAATTAACTGGAAGCATGCCTTGTGCTGGAACACGTTACAGGTTGGGAGCTGGGGCATGGTACAGGCTGGGAATTAGAGCACTGTACAGGCTGGGAGATGGAAACAGGCACAGGCTGGGAGCTGGAGCATGGTATGTGCTAGGAGCTGGAGTATGGTACCGGCTGGGAACTGGAACATGGTACAAGCTGAGACTGAGGGCAGGCAGAAGTGTATACAGACAGGGCAGAAGCTATGGACTGGAATCAAGGCCTGGCTGGGATTAGAGGATAAGGGCAAAACCTGAGACATAGAACACGGGCAAGGTCTGGGAAACAGATAAGGGACTGAACTGGACTGGACAGGACTGGACTAGGCAGGACAGAACCGATGACAAGACAAGACAAGACTAGACAAGGACAGGACTAGAACAGGCAACAATAAACAAGAAGGCCCAAACAGGGCTCAAGGCTGGCTAGGCAAACCTAGAAGGTCCAAAGGACACAAGGCAGGACAGGGAGTCCCAGTAGGTCACTGAACAAGGCAGGAAGACCCAAGAGGCACAGAGCAAGGCAAGGAGACATGGAAGGCCACAAAGCAAGGTAAAAGGCCTATGTAGGCCACATGGCAAGGCAGGATGCCAAGGTAGGCCATAAGGCAGGGCAGAAGGCCTAGGTAGGCCACAAGCAAGGTAGGCGGCCTAGGTAGGCCACAAGGCAGGAAAGCAAGGCAAGGAAGCACAGATGGCCAGGTCAAGGAGCCAAAGTGACTCGATGAAGAGGTAATGAAGGAATGGACAGGCTGAGTTAAGTAGGGTTGGAATCACTGTCCCATCAGATTAGCAAGAGGGCAGCTAGAGCAGCTGTGAGTGAGATTCGCTTATGACATCTGCTAGTGGGGAAAGCTGCGTAGTGGGCAAAATCATGACAGATAGTCAATATGGAATAAATAGTAGGGGGCCCATCCACAAAAGTTTGTCCAGGGCCCCTTAAGTAATTAATGCGGCCCTCTCTAGCTGGAAAAATCTGGATATTTCCAGATGTGTAAAAAAACTCAAGAGAAAAACTTTTCTGGGAATGCTCTGGGAGGATCTTGCTATGCGCACTCAGTTCCAGATTTGATATCCTTGGAAATGCATGGTGAAGTTGAAAAATGCTTCTTATAGTTAGTTTTTATGAACACATAGATTTATATTTCATGTTAGATGTGAAAAAAGTAATGGGCCTGAGCAATCTGGATATTTGAAGGCCTGTATGTGTACTGGCATATGTATTAGCTTAAATTAGGGTTGGTGCTTCCATTGTTAGTATTCCTAATTTTATTTTGTTTTTAGAATACCATAGTGTAAATAAGGGAAAAATACTTGCATTCTGTAAGCCTGGTTGAAAGAAATCCCAGAAATGCTGCAGTGGTTAAAAACAGGGAAAGACAGGCTGAGAGAGCCAGTCTGTGTTTTTATCTCATCCATGCCTGATTACCTTCTATGGTTCTTAAAGAACAGCAAAAGCAAGCTTCAGCCATGTCAGATCAGAAAGGATTCAGCTCCTGTTATTACAGAGGAAGCAGGACTCATAGAAAAAAAAAGAGAGTGCACTGAGAAAGCTGCAGCTGTACCTTTTGAATCAGCCATGTCTGCAGGGAAGGGAAAAAGGAAGTGACATCAGCACAGGTCTCCAGTAATGTAAATCACTCTGAGAAAACCAGAACAAAAGTATTGAAACCAGTGCCAACTGTTGTAATTATGTGTGTTTGTGGATCCTTGGGTGCTGTGTAGGTGACCACGCCCACGGGGAGGAGCCCCGTGAGGAGCCACAGCACTGGGCTAGACTCATACTACACAAATATAAGAGTTCTTTTATTAAACAGCTTAAAGAGAGCCACCAGAGGTGGCAGTAGTGAGGCAGTCTAGTAGTTGCAGTCTCAGGGACCTCGGCAGAGGGAGTCCTTCTCTCCTTGATGACGTCAGGAGGTTCCGCAGCAGGTCTCCCAGCGAGGAGATACTGTGGATGGGATAGACTGAGAGTTAGAGTACTCACTAGGTGTTTGCTGTTGATATGCGATTCCACCAGGTCTGTTGTAGAAGGTACAGACACTGAGGCAGGGAGAGCAGGCCCTCGAGGAGCGAGTACCTGTTCCCTGTAAGGCACCTGAAATAAAGCAGAGGGCCCCCGAGGAGCGGGTACCCAGGTTAGCATATACCCCGAAGGGCAAAGAGAGAGAGAGCTTCCTGCGGCAGCACAGAAGCAGCAGAGTAGCGTAGACAAGAATGAATTCAAGTCCTTGCTAACTCGGGGAGCTAGCAAATGAGTGAAGGTAATATACCCGGATGGTGTGACGTCAGCAAGAGGGAACACTCTCGAAGTTCGCTCCAAGGGTGGTACAAAGACGTGGGTTGCGCGCGCGCAACCCTTAGTAGATACCTGGGAGGAGCAATGGCGGGAGGCTGCACCATAGCCATTCCGGGGACGCCAGAGAGGTTGGCTTGTAGACGCTGTGGTAGCCATCTTGCCCAGGTAAGCGGGAGGAGCCGTGAATAAGGTGAGGCAAACGGGGCGAAGACGTCGAGGACCGATGGATGCAACACCAGCCTAGATGTGAGCAAGCATTGAGCAATCCCTTCATATAATTTTATTTCAAAAGAAAGCTTTAAAACATTTTTAGAAGATAAAGTTGGATGGTGTTTCACAGAAAGCAGTTGGAGCCAACATAAATCTATGGGAGGTCAAGGAACTGCACCATTCCAGGTTCTGTGTGTCAATAGTTCCCCTGTGACAGCTAATTTGCATGGTCGCTGACGTTAGCTGCAAGAAAGCCTTGTGCTTAGCTTTTTTGTAAAACGGCTGTGCAAGGATCAAGGAGCTGTGAGTTGACTGTGTTTTAGGGATGTGCACTGATTTTTTTTTTATGTCGTTTTTGTTTTGGGTCGTTATCTGTTAGATTTCGTTTTTAAAATGGTTCGGGAGGTATCTATTTCGTGCTTCCCTACTTTCGGAGTTAGTGTGCACTAACTAGAAATGTTACCAATAAGTTAAAAAGTGTCAATTGGGGAGCATTTCATTAGCTAGAGGTATGGTTTGCATTCCCATTGACTATCTCCTTAGTTACTTGTTTATGTTGCCAAGGTTGCAAGGAGGTGTTTGTGGGGGGATGGCCAGTGCCTAGTAACAAATGTAAACAACAAGTGCTCACCAGCACTGACCTTTGAGAGCACATCTCTCCTATTTTACAATCTCTACACTGGCTCCCTATCTCCTTCTGAATACAATATAAGCTGGCAATGCTCATCCACTCCTCAATCCACAACTTAAACTCCCCATGGCTCTCCACAAAAATAAAAATCCACACCCCCACCAGAAAGCTAAGATCAACTAACCAGAAGCTACTAGATGTTCCACCCACAAAACTCACACACCTAGTAGAAACCAGAGAATGCGCTTTCTTATCTATTGGACTGCTCCTATGGAACAGCCTACCAAAAACAATAAGATGTCTCAGAGAAAGATCACTATTCAAAAAAGTCCTAAAAACTTTCCTCTTCAAGAGAGCATTCCCGAACCAAGATGACAATGGACTACCCTCAATCGGTCCCCCGGTAGGGATGCTACCTAGCCTTCTACTCCCCTCTCTGATGATCCCTTGTCACATGTTAACTCAATCCCTGATGCCTGTCCTCCACCCCCCCCCCCCCCAAGATTTTACAGTACCTTCCCTCCTCTCTATTGTCTGTATACATTCCACATTGTACCCCGTTCTGATCATAGGAAGGGCGGGTAATAAATGCTTTAAAATAAATAAATAAGAAAGCATTCTGCAATCTCTCACTGCATATGCTGTATACAATGACATGTTTGCTGGACCCAGGTTTATAAGGCGCTAGATTTTTACTGCAATATTTATTGTAAAACAATAAAAAGATTTTGATGCAAAAATAATTTTATGGGGAAATTTCATGAACAACGCTGACACAAATACCTTAAAGAAAAGTAGTGTTTGTAAAATTGCTCCCAGGGTTTTTCTCCTCTCTGTAGAGCTGGGGCTGAACTTCCCATTCCTCGCTGGTCTGTGTTTCTTGTGTAAGTTTGGGGGAGGGGGAGGAGTAAAAGATGGGATCCCCCTTCACACTGTCAACTTTTTAATCGCAGTTATGCGGGACCCATAGTTTGACAATGGAAGGTTTTCCCTTCCCAGTGCCACTGCTATCCTTTCACTGAGCACCAAATTAATTTCTATCTCCCCATAACCTGGTATAATATTTCTGCTGTTCTATGCTTTCCTTTGCCTGCTGGGTAAAGCAGTATTGGTTTTGCATGATTCATGAGCAGGACTGGATGCCTGGCACAGTGAGTGCGGTATTCATGGATACTGTGAAATTCTTTGCTTACTATGAGCGCATCCCATACTTTCACTACAGTGTGCCTCTCGTGCAGTCCTTCAGACAGAAGATATTACGGCTTGCAGCATCACCAATGCTAGAATTTGGAAGGCACATACATGGATGGAGACCCAGAAACATTTAGAGTATGGAGATTTTCTTCAGCGTCACAAAATCATATTTTTTCCTGATATTTGTTTGCCTTGGCACCATAAATATTTGGATTGCACTGTGGGAAGCAGTGTGGCAAACATTCTACATACAGCCAACCCTACGCTGCACTTCTTCACCTTGGATTTTGGAGTAATTCTGCCAAATTCCCAACAGGCATTTGCATACCATGGGGCTTTCCCTCAGCCAAATATCTGTAATACTGATAAAGGTACAGCTATTCCTCTCTGCTGTTGCTGGCATTCAAGCAGCTCTATTAGGGTTTGATTCACCCAAAGTCAAGTGACCGAAAATTTTCTGACCCAGGCCGGCCCAGCGGCTCAGTGGCAGTGCTGTGCACTACCATTGGATGATCTTTAGCTCAGATCTTTGGCTCCCTGGGTTGATCAGGGCTAGGTATACTGCCGAGGCAACTTTCACAGTCCCTGGGAGGAAGGACTCCCAGTCACTGTGCAAGGATGACACCTAGTGGCCAGATTTAGGGCCCATTATTGCAAGGTTCTGGAAGGAGCCCTGCTGCATGGCCTCCGGCTGAGGACCTGTCACTGCAGCAACTAGATTAAAGTAAGCTGGGAGGGGATATAAAATTGCAGGAAAAAAATCACTGGGTATTTGTAAATGAAGGCTCATGGCTCCAAAACCCAGCCCTGATTATGACTGAGCTGAAAGCCCAAAGGAGCAGGAAGAAACTGGTGGGTTAAAAAAAAACATCAACTCTATCCCCAAATGTATTAGTGTAAGGATGCATTTATTTTCTATTTGTTATCTTAAAGCTCCCAAAGCCCTGGCAAGTAACTTAACACTTTGGAGTAAATAGGAGTGGCTGCCCATTATCCTAAATTCCATTAATCTTTCCCTTATCACTTTTTGGAATTGTTCAAAATACTTGCTGCCCATGGGAGCTGGAGCATGACATCTCCTTGTAGAGCTAGGTAGGGCCTGTTCTACCTTCAGACTGATCATGAGTCACTCTAAGAAAATACATGCAGAGCATGTCATTGAAATTTGGTTTTTTTCTTTAACTACATTTAGCCAAAATAACCCATTTTTTAAGACAGAAGAAACAAAATGAATTACACTTTATCATAGTCTCATTTTTTGGCATTCTAAAGCTCATGACAAAAAGCTGCTTCTGGCATTCCAAAGCTATTCAGCATCAAAGTATCATAGGTGCCAATGTTTATAAGTTTATAAGGAGGATAATCAGAAGTGAGTATGAAGGAGCTGTGACTGTCTTAATCCTCATCTGGCATTCAAATTTTCATGGTCAACAGAAAGTTAGGAGGGGGATGCAGGACAAAAGGGTTGCATTTTGTAGGTGAGCTGGCAATTTGGGAACTTGGGACAGCAAAACATCTTCAAATTAGTTCTCTGGAAGCAAAATAAGCACTCAAGATGGAATTTACTTTGCACTTGGTAGAAGCTGGGACAGTTAAGTGGAAAATCCGATAGAAAAGACAAGGGCTGTTATTTTTGTACAAGGCATGCAGAGTTCAGAGTCTGTTGGTATTTATGGAATGAGGTCACCCACGTCAAGCTGAGCAGATACAAAAGAGTTCAGTGATGTCAACCGGGTTAGCTTCAGAACCTCTACTGACTTATCAGACAGGCATTCTCAGGGATGGCAGACGGTGGTTTCTTTAAGCATGTCTCATGGGTTACCCTGCATGTAATAATACCCTGGCAATGATTAAACGATTATTTTAGGGAAAAGCTTTCCCTAAAATAAGATCTTAAGACAGGTTAATATTTGTTTTAAAATGAACATTTCTTAAAATAAAAAACATATCAGAGGTATATCTTAAATTATCTTGCATTATTCCATCAAGAAAATTCTACATGTTTCAGTATGTATTTTTGTTACATTTAGCACAAAAAGGAACCCAAAGGCTTCAGACTAAATTAATAATTTAAATGTTGAAAACAAAAATAAATCTTTAATGATCTTGACAAGATAATATTGGATATTTTAAGTTTAATCTTGAATTTTGAAGACTTTTTGGGTAGCAGATGTGAGGCTGAAGGTTTATACAGTATTAATACAATTTTCTAGACTGTCTCAGTTATCTTGGTAGAATATTATATATTTCAAGATATTGTTAAGAGCTCTGTTTTCACTTGATTAGCTTGTGCAATTAAGTTGTACACTTTTACCCAGCTATTTATAGAAACAAAGAGCTCAATACGGATATCCATTTGTTTGGAACAAATAGGTAATCTGAACCAAAAAAGACCATTTTTGGTTTCTTTTGCTCCAAACAAAACGAATAACAGGTTTTCCAAAAATACTAAACATTTTTGTTTCCATTCATTTTTTGATATATTAAAGTCTATGGAAAAAGCAAAACTGCAGCTTTTTTTTTTTTCTTTCAACTGAAGCTAGACAGACTACAGCCAGGATAGAAAGGGATAAAGAAGGAGCAGAACCAATCAAGATGAAGCCATTTTCAACCATGCGTTCCCAGCTGGCAGATGCATCATTGACAAGGACTTCCTCATCGTTTTAACTTGAAATTGAAAGCAACTTTGAACCAGTCACCATTTGTAAGCATTCTTTCTTAGATTTCAGAAAGAGAGGAGCTGCTTTCTGTAGCCCTGTATATTTCAGAGTGAAAAAAAATATTTTAAAAGCAGTTTACTTAGGACTCAGGAGAGAGGGAGTTAAGCTACTAAGCTTAGGCTGTTGTTGCTTTTTTTTTCAGCACAGGATAAGAGACACTGATCTCATCTCTCTCTCTCTGCCTGTTAGCCTTACAGTATTATCAGCAATTAGAGGGCAGGGGACAGGCACAGTATTTCACTGTCTCCAGCAGATAGGAGGATAGCTCTCTGTGTTTTATCACTCTTACAGGCAGCTGGTATACCAGTTAGTTTTGTACACCGCTTTCAGATTGTTCTGCTATAAGTGGTTAACAAATGTTTTAAATAAATAAATGAATAAATACCTTTCCCTGATGGCAAACTAGTGGCGTCTTGATGAGGCAGGGCAAGCAGCAGTTAGACAATTCTCAGTTATACATATAGGGCCTGTGCTAGGTTTTTTTTTACTACCCTGTGTGAACAATTCATGTGCTGCCCCTTCGTGGTTCTTTTTTTATTTTAAACACTTAATTTTTATTGGTTTTCCAATCAGGGCCAGTGCCAAGGGTATTAGGTGCCCAAGATAAACCTTACAGCCTTAAACCTCCCACCTCCCAGCCCTGGTCTTCCCCACACATAATACAGAATTTTGCATTTATAATAACATATTTTACATGAAAAAAGATTTACAGTACAGTTTTCTATGATAAAACTATCCCTAGTAACATGTATATTATATTTACATACACTGCTGTGGTGCCAACCAGAAAATCCTGCAAAAAAAGACACTTGGAAACCATATGGTATTAGGCTTATTGTAATGCATGCTGGTTGTGAGCTTGATCCTCAGAAAGCCATAAATAAACTGAATTACAATTACGATACAGTAAATCTTCCATATCAAAACAGCACTAACTGCCAGCATTAAAACAGTAACAATCCCCTCCTATAAAAAGAACACTCCAAACATTAGTCCAGGCTCTAAAACACCAATATTTGTTATTAGGAAAACAGAACAAGCCAGGCTGCTATAGATCCCTACATAGAAACTACAAGCTAGCAATTGCCTCATCTCAGTCACACATGCAGAACACATTTAGAAACTAAGCATATACAGAATAAAGACATAATAAAGTATAATTAGAAATATGCAGCCAAAAACTCAACTGGAAACCACAAAAAACCAGACTCTAGTCTGTATGCAGAGAAATAATGGAAAAATGGAAACATTACCATTCCTCAGAAAACAACAAATAAAATCAAGAAATATAAAACATCAATCATAATAGTAAAATCATTCTAACAAAAATAATAAATATTTCAAAACAGTTGACAAATGGAATATCCAATACTTAACTCAAATTTCTAAAAATTTCCCAAACATCAACAAAATATCTTAAAACAGCATAAACATCAAATAACACCAAATAATCAAAACTAATAAGGATGCTCTCCATAACTAGGAACTTTTGATTTCCAGTCACCCTGAGAATGTCGTGGATTATTAGAAGGGGTTGAGGGGCACACAAATGTTCTACTCTCTCTGTCTCTCACATACACACACATGTTCATTCTCTCACACATATGCTCTCTGACATGGACACCCACACTCTCTCACACAAGCTCCCGCACTCATACTCACACACACAGACTCTCACACACACGCTTTTTTTGTTTTCTCAACATGCTCTCTCATACATATACTCCCTCTCACATACATAGATACTCTCTTTCTCACACACACGTATATACTCCCCTTTCTCTTACACATGCTTTCTTATACACACACACTCCCCTCTCATTCTTACTCATGATCTCTTACACATACACACTCTCCCCTCTCTCTCACACACATGCTCTCTTATACATACACATACATGCCCCTCTCTCATACATACTCTCTCTCACACATGATCTTACTGACACATGAACACATACATACCCACACTACCTCACTCACTCACATATGCTTTCACTGACACACAAATACTACCTCTGTCTCACACATACTCACACTCACACTTCTACTCTCTCTCACTTATACTCACACATACATGATGACTCTTTCACTTACCCCAGGCCTCCCTCTGTCTCCTTTCTTCAGGCACCAGTGGGATGGGTTCCACAATGGCTGCCTGTGCCCCTCTCTCTTTTCTATCTTCCACTGCCAGTGGGATGGGGGTCTATTGGTAGCCTCCCAGGCCTCTCTCTCTATTTTCTTCTTTCTTCAGCCATCCATGTTTCCTTTCTTAGCCATGGGGGTCCTTCCAGGCCTCTTGCACTGCCACTCCTTGGGTATGCCACCCTCTGCAATTGCATGATTTACACAGCCTGTAAACACCATATACAATTCAACAGCATAATAAGGTTCAAGGAGGTGTGAGTAGAATAATGACTGCTAGGAGGGGTCTTCCTCCAAAGGAGATGGGCAGTTTTGTTGGTATATATGGTGGGTATATATGGTGGGTATATATGGTGGGCTTTTTAGGATTTTGTGAGAAAGTGTGGTCAGGCTAAGACATCTGGTGTGGAGTGCTTTATGGATCCATTAGAAAGACATCAAATCTCTCTCGCACAGTGCACAGATCATCCGGAGTGAAACAATCCTCTAATCTGGGGGATCTCATTCCTTTTTCTGGGGATGTATGATGCAAGTGATTTGAAAGGAGAAGAAAAGAAGTTTTCCCTGTTTATCTTTTGGGACCTGAAGAAGGACAAGGTCCAGTAAGTTGCTAGAAAATTCCTCTAGATGATGATTGAGATCTTATGGGTTGAGAGTAGCTACATTGAAACTGTGGTGAACTTTATAAGAAGCTGGTTTTCCTTGTTGTTATGCATTCTGAACTGTTTGTGCTGATTTTTTTTCATGCCTTCTTCTGGCCTGTGGCTTTTTTCTTAGACTTTAAATAAATCCTGTCATCTTCTTTTGAAACTCAGGTTGGATATGGACTGCTGAATTTTTGCTGGTATGTGACTCCCCATGGATCTTACAGATTTTCCATTTTCCCCTGGATGAATCCTGGTACGAGCCTGCACATCAGTTTTTCCACCCTTGCAATGCCTGAAGTGATCCCTTGTGAAAGGTGGGGTTACATACTCCATGCCTTGGGTGCAGTGCCGGTACGAGGCTGTCCTGGTGCCCCATGCGGTGACGTCATCACCCCATCACGTGATCTCTCTTTCTCTCCCCCCCTCGTTCACTGAGATCCACACTACCCGCGTCACCAGAGCTTCATTCCAAGACCTTGCTGACATTCGCGTCCCAGCACGTGACTCCTTCACTTTCAAAAATGCTGTCCAACTCCTTTGCTTTAAAAAAAAAAAATGTTGCCCTCACATTGACCTACAGTGTCCTGCCCAGTCCACCTAATACCTCCCGACAGCCCTGCTTGGGTGTTAGGATTTGTTAACAATGCATAGGCAAATCGCCATCCTGATCCGACCGACCATACCATCTGTCTGAATCCTCTGGGTGTACTGCACAGACCTCTTACCTATTTACCTCTAATAGTTTCAGGTTCTCTTTCTTCAAAGTTCTTTTTAAATTCCCTTATGGAATTTAAATTTCCTCATGGTACTTACTGACTATTGGCTTGTCCGATATTTAGCCTTGAATGGGATTATAACACCCATTTTAGGATACATTTCTAAGCAATTCAGATAAGAGAAGCCATGGGCCACTACTGGCCTAGCACCAACCAAGGTCTGAGCCTCAATCTGAGTGAATTAGGTACCTGAATATATCTTGGAGGCAGTTTTCTGAATGCCATATTTCCTCCACTCACCAAATAAGGGGGGGGGGGGTGAATTGAGGCTGCACTGTCTGGTAACATTGGGGTATTTTTACATAGAAACAGCAAAGGGGAAGTCAATCACCAAATCTGACCCCCCTATCTCCTTCCCTCATTGTTGCTGTAGGGAAAGTATATCAGGACTATTACAGACCTCCTCCAGAGATTTTCTCTTGCTTTGCTCTGCCTAGGGTTAGTATTTTTTTTCCGTTCTAAATGTAGGAATTCTGTCTTCTCTATATTAATCATTAGCTCCATTTGGTTTAATAGCTGCTTGATAATATCTAGATACATGTTCGCTATGTTTGAAAAGACTTTAAACATAGCGAACATGTATCTAGATATTATCAAGCAGCTATTAAACCAAATGGAGCTAATGATTAATATAGAGAAGACAGAATTCCTACATTTAGAACGGAAAAAAAATATGGAGCTCTCACAGAACCCTATCACACTCAATAACAACAAACAAATAATACTAGCAGAGAAAGTATGGAATCTAGGAGTAATAATCGACACAGAACTAAGCTTAAAACAGCATATATCCCTAAAAGTAAAGGAAGGATACGCCAAACTCATGGTCCTCAAAAGACTTAAACCACTTCTAACAACAGCCAACTTTCGATCAGTACTACAGGCATTGATATTTGCAAGCACTGATTATTGTAATGCCCTTCTACTGGGTTTACCATACACCTCACTAAGACCACTGCAAATCTTGCAAAACACAGCTGCAAGAGTCCTAACTGGCAAGAGTAAAAGAGACCACATCACTGAAACACTGGCTGAATTACACTGGCTTCCCATTGAACAAAGAATACAGTACAAAACGCTATGCACCATACACAAATTAATACACAACGAAAACGCAGACTGGCTAAACACGGTCCTTCGTGTACACATCCCCAACAGAAACTTAAGATCAGCCAACAAAGCACTCCTAACTATTCCATCAGTCAAAACAGCAAGACTAACCCAGGTAAGAGAGAGAGGATTATCCCTAGCGGGACCCATACTATGGAACTCCATGCCCCTGGAGTTAAGGTTACAAAGAGAAAACAAATCATTTAGGAAAAATCTAAAAACCTGGCTGTTTAAACAAGCTTTTCAAAAAGAGAAGGGAGAATAGAAACCAGGGAAGCGCAAGGAACACCCATACACACAACAGTAATCACCAAGTGTGTAGTTTTTTTGTTTTTTAGAAAGTGCATCACTAAAGGATAAGTTACAATTATAAAACGAGTCTTGTACTAAAAACTGCTATAGAACTGACCTGGACATGATGTTTTTCACATTTATCAATTTACATTTATTAAAAACTATGTTACCGAACCTTATGGCACCTATGTAAACTGAAAGATTTTAATTGCATTACTTTATGTGCCTTACTGTAAATCGTTGTGACGGTACCCACCTTAACGATGGTATAGAAAAGATTTTAAATAAATAAATAAGTTCACCATTTTCCAGCCTCTAGATGGTTCAATTAGTCTTTTGCCCTACACCTAAGTCTGAGGTCCAATTTATAAGTCAACTGCTAAAGACCTCCTCTAGAGATTTTTTTTTCTGGTTTTGCCCTGCCCAGAGAGAAGATGTACACCATCTTCCAGCTTCTAGATGGTTCGATTAGTCTTTTGCCCTATACCCAGGTCAGAGGACTGATTTGTACATCAGGACCACCATGGATCTTCTCCAGTATTTTGTCTGGCTTCAGGTCACTGTTTACGATGCTTTTCTCCTTTTGTGATGTTTTGGGGTCTTTATGCCACTTTTGTTGGTGCCCTTTGTCTCTCTTTTGGAGCCTGAGGATTTTGTTTTCCTGTAACTGAATCTGCAGTATAGCGTTTTATTAAATGAACAATAGATACAGTATGGTATGTGTTTTATTTATTTGCTGGACTGTTTGCAGAGGAGCTCCAGGAAGGAAACCCTTAAGAGCCTTGAAAGACTGTTCCTTCCCCTCTCTATGAGGGAAGAACCCAGGAGCATTAATTGTTCATGGCCTCCAATATTGTTGCGACCGTTGCTGCCCAATGGCTTCACTTCGCCTACCTTTCCTTTTCTGCGACTCCTCCTGCCCTTCATGGACGCCTGGCTGCCACGGCGTCAGTCTGCCGTCCTCTTCGGTGTCCCCGGACCGGCTTGGGCGCTGCCTCCCGCCATGCTCTTCAGGTACCTTAGGGCGCGCGCGCCCCTCATTCTTATTTCCTCATTGGCGCGTTCCTCAGGGGCGTCCCCCTGTGATGACATCACGCTGCCTGGATATTTAAGCCTACTGTTTATTGATAGCCTTTGAGTTAGCAAGGGGAATCTTATGGATGGGATTCGCTCTCAGTACCCAGCTACTCTGCCTTCTAACTTCTATTGGACTCTTTCTGCTAACGGGGTGCCTGCTCCTCGGGGGCCTCTTTGCTTCTTTCAGGTCGCTGTCAGGTAACCGGTACTCGCTCCTCGAGGGCCCATGTTCCCTGACTCGCTGCCTGCATCTATCTCCTCTTCTACTTGGAAGAATTCGCTACAGACACCATCAGTGAGTACTACTATCATCTACTCCTCAGAGCTGTCTCCCTGGAACCAGGTACTTGCTCCTCGAGGGCCTGCCCACTTTCCAGCGCCAGTGCCATCTCCTATGTGGAACCGCTGTGTGAGTACTTTGCCAACGAGTCTCTCTGCTCCTAGGGATCTGGTACTCGCTCCTCGAGGGCCAGCTCTCCCTATCTCGGGGCTTCTCCATATTTGGGACTCTGTGAATGTTCTATTGTACTCACTTTCTCAGTTCTCTCCACTACAGCACTGCTACCGGAGGAACCGCTGTTCCAGCGCCCTAGGGAATACTAGCCCAGCCGGGCTACATCTTCTACTCACTACTGCCACCTCTGGTGGCTTCTCAAACTGTCTAAATAAAGAACTATCTGTGTTTGTGTGTCCAGAGCTGAGCCTGACCTGTACCCCTCACGGGACTTCTCCCTGTGGGCGTGGTCAGCTGCCAGTGTCCAAGGGTCCACCCAAAACCTCACTAACTATAACACATATGAGCCCATGTGTACCAGGAGAAGAAGGGGAAGGGGGCTACATATAATTGTTTTTTTTAAATGTATTCATGTATAAGCATGGAATTTCCAATTAATTCCAGGAGGTCTCCTCCTGTTCCATGAACTTCTTCTGGGATATTTAGCCAGTGATGACATATCAAGGGGCTTTTACTACTATCAATTTCTTATGAAAAAGCTCTCACCACCTCTATTCCACTTAGTGAAAGACTGATTTCAAAAAATAAATCAACAAGGGGCTTCTGGAAGCCCCCTTCAGCACATCACTGTTGTTAGGGCCATAAGCCAGTCGTACAGGGATGCAATTTAAGATCTGCCTCAATAGTAATAATGAAGAAATTAGAGAGTGGTAGGTAGATGGAGGATGGAGGGTGGGTGTGGGTTTTGAAGAGGAGTATTTTAAAAACAAAAGTGAAGAAAAAAATTATTAGCGTCCCCTTGAAAGAGAACTAAGCTCTACAACAATCACAAACCTATTTCTGACTGAGTGGAGTCTGTATTTTCTGTTCCCAGAATTATACAGATCAAATCAAATGCTGGAAAACTGTGATAAGATCATCAGTCTCATGGACTGGTAGGATAGGAAAGCTTTTCTATTTATTTTCAGGTGACTGTGGGTGTTATAAATGTAAGGCCCCTTTGCCTTACTAAGTGCTAGATACCACTGTTTTGGCTACTCAAATATATATCACATAATTATAAATACAAAACCACAAATAGTGACATATATAAAGTTACAAACTTTATTTTAAACCCAAAAATCCCCAAAAGCTCAATACTTAAATATTCTCAACATCACCCCAAGGAATATTTATCTAAAATCCCATATTTACTCACACACATCATACCACACACACACACACTCATTTATATCTGTTACCCCCCAACATTTAAAAAATGTCTTCTACATTCAAATGGAAATCCTCTTTACATTACAATCTTATACTAATCTTTTCAACATCAATTTGTTCATAAGCAGAAAGAATACAATTCCACAATTTTTATTCGTTCACAGAACGGAATTCTTTTATCACTTCTTCATTCTCTCAACATGTTTCGCCTTCTCACAGGCTTCTTCAGGAGAATTTCCAAGAATATCCTACTGCTTAGGCATTTCCCACGTATTCCCATACAGGTTTCTTCTACAAAAATTCAAATTAATTTCAATTAAAACAATACTTCAAGTCTTTCAAATTAACAATTTCTTCCTAAGACACATTCTTCCTTTTTGCCTATGCATCCAGAAAACGGATACACAGATATGTCCCGGCTCTTTGTTCTCCAACACCTTCAAAATGAGTCACCACTCTCTCGGCACTAACATGCCGTTTCCTTATATATTACCTATAGCGAATCGAATCAAGACAGAAAATAATTACATTTAAATTTAGGAAGTGCTAGGCCATGACTTTGATGTGAGCTAAGCCGGCAGGGTTGTACAGAGATTTGTGGGTAGTCCAAAGAAATTTATGTTGGAAGGTGAAAGGAGAATAGCATGGCTGGTGAAGCTGTTGCTGCGAGGACTTCTTTGTAGATGGATTTCAAGAATATCCTAACTCATCCCAACACAGGACTGGTGAGTAAGCTTGATGTGGGGAAGTATGCGCCAGTAGCTCCTCCTGTAATATTTCAGTGGGACATACAGAATAATCTCCACGTTTTTCAGTTGTGTTCGGAGGATAACATGCTGTGAAGATAATATCCTGGTTAGGATATCAATTGAGATTGTGATGGAAATCTAGGTGACAGCTTTCCCTTTCAGTAATACCTGCTATCGGCTATTAAAAAATAAAAGATAAAACTGGACAGTCTGCTTCTAAAGTGGAGGAGTAGGTGAAGAGGATGCAAAGTATTATGTGATACATCTGGTTTTGGAATGGATGTAAGTAGACAGCGTTTGGTAATTATCTGCTCCAAAATTTTGTCTCAAAATAAAGTGAATTCCTTGTAAAGAGCAATTAGAATAGATGATTTCCCCAACAAGGAGGTAAATTATGTAGTTTCAAATTACTGGAGTTAAATTTTATGTGACTATGGTAGGCCTGAAAAACCCAGCTACCTAAATGAGGAGAAAGAAGAATGGCTTTAAGGTGAACTGAATGAACCTTTGCTTGAAATCCCAACATACTATGACACCTCACATAAAAACAAAGATGTTCTGCTACATTTGGGATTCATTTCACTTATATGTGGGTACAATAACAATGCAGCTGGAAAAATTAACTGAAGAACCTTACATAGTAGGTGGACAAAATAATAGGCTCATAGACTAAATGAACCTAGACGTTTGACCAGCTGTGGGATGGCCCTGCAACTGGCTGCACTTACCCCCCAAACAACGTGGCCAGGACACAGCCATGCTGCTCCTGCTGTAAGCCCCTAGGCATGTGCATGCACAGCATGCCGCCACTTAAAGGCCCTGAGGCAGGAATTGGGCTGCCGGCACTCATTGATGACATCACTGATGACATCATCTAAGCTTGCCTCAGCAACTGGTCCTCCGACTCTTGCAGTGTGTATTGCAATCCATTGTTTCTGTTCCTTGCCTTGCCTCCTTGTCTTCCTGTTACCATGCTGTTTCCCTGCCGTGCCTTGTTCGTCCTGATTGTGTCCTGTTTTCCTGTGCTTGTTGGGCCTTGTCTGTCTGGTTCTGACTTCTGCATTGGATGTGACTGCTCTCTTGTCTGACACCTGGTTCTGACTCCTGCTATGGACCTCGACTGCTCCTTTCAACTTCTGCCTGTCCCTGCCTTGGCCTGGACCGGATATTGATTCTTGCTGCCTGCCTCAACCTTAGCCTGGACCCTTACCCTGCCTACTTGCTGCCAGCCCTACCCTCTGCCCGTATCCTGACTTCGTCCATCTGCTCCTTATGGGACAATTACCTAAGTCCTGCTGGCCCCTGGAACCCAAGGGCTCAACCGGCAGGAAGCAGGGCTAGTATAGGTGAAGTCCCAGCTCCTGTCCCAGTAAGGGCAGATCCACCAGCTGTCGTCGTGGGCCTGATAGATTCGCTTATCGGGCTGTGTCAACCACGCTGCAGCCCAAGGACTCATATCCGTGACACCTGAATGCATCAGAGGATCACCCTTCTGATGCAGAGAGATGAGGAGAGGCCAGACAACAACATCACCACCAAAAGGAGTTATCATAGTTCCATAAACAAAGCAGAGACGCAGGGGCAGTAACTGTAAAACAAGCTCATGAGCGCCCATACATGGTTGCAAGTAGACACGCGGTGGAATTTTAAATCATGTGCGTAGTTTTTGCGCATATGAACTAAAATACACCCACCGCGCATATGTGTGCTCCTAATTTTAAGCCTTTACTCGAGAAAACGTACTTTGCTTATCTTCCTTAGGACCTTGCCAGCTATAAGGCGCACAGGTAAGCAGATTTTAAAACATGCACGCGTCAAGGACCCTCCCAGTTTTAACAAGAAGTCCCCAGTTTGCCCAGACTATCTTAAGGCCATCCAGACCTCTCTGGTTCTTCATCCTGCACTCCTCCCAATTGACCCTGACCCCTTACCCTGTTGTGTTAGGCCTAAAAAGCCATTTCAGCAGAATTGCACCTCATCAGGAGCAGCAGCAGTAAATATATGTGGCTAACAAGCTGCTGCACGCAGTGGCCGCCAGTTTTAAAATAGGGATTTACGTACAACTGTCCCCGCCCCAGAACACCCTCATCCCACCCATGCCCCGCCTCTCTTTTCCCTCCCCTTCTCATTTTGCCCACCCATGCCCATATAAGCACATAATTAGCAGCTTTTAAAATATGCGTCGCTCACACCCAGCCCAGATACTCACATATATATATATAGGCCTTTTAGCACAATGCAACACTTTCAAAATCCGCCCCTAAAATTGCTGCTCAGCTGGGAATCTGAAAAAAATTCTTCGGTTTGGGAAATGCTGGTACATGAAAGGACTTCTAAGCTGACGCACTAACACCATAGTTATATGCTCTCCCCTTGAATAGCATGTGGATAGGAAAGGCATCTTCTACATTGCTGTAGCTCCACTGGTCTCCAATGATATGAAAAATACCTTTTGTAAGTAACGTTGACAGGTCAGACTTGCTAATTGTGTTATGCTGCAGCAGGTGCAGACCTGAACGCAGTGCCCTCAATTCTGAGTCAGAGCATTGCAACTGCCTTGCCGTGTAACACCAGATGTTCACATACTTTCATGCTGTAGGTACCGTGTGTTGCTTTCTGGTGCTTCTTATAAAATGAATATCATCGCACACATGTTTGTTGAGAGGAATGTGAAACAAATTCAGCAAATGGCCTGTTTTGTAAGAAACAAACGCACAAGCAGCAGCAGCGCTCTTATTTATCAAAAATACTTGTGCCAGTACTTCTCAGTTCGTTCTAAAGCCCCTACACATTTCCTGTTTCTGAATAAGTTTGCTTTTATTATTTTAAACACTGCTGTGCGGTAAAGTTGCTCCACCATCCATGGTGGAACAGTTCATCTGCTCTTCCCCCACACTGAAAAGTCCTAGAAGGAGCTGGGCCTGCCAGTTGAGAGATCTGATTAGCTGAACCTCTCCCCCTCCAGTGTTTAATGTCACAAAATGTTGACATTTTCAAGATCATCTCCAACATCTGGTATTAGATTATAGACTGTAAACTCAGGGTGCAGCCATGACAACAGCAGGCTCTGCTAAATACCAATATCCATAGAAACTAATGTAGAATTGTAATACCCTCATGCTTAGTTACCATGTGGGGGTGTTTTGGGATCCTGAACTGATCTGGCGAGAGTCTCTCCTTGGATGGGCTCCATCAGCCCTTGGGTACATGGATCCTGGTGCCACCATTAAGGGAAGAAGATGTTAGTGAGTGGAATTTCCCTCCCTTCACCCCAGGAAAGCCCAAAAACAGATGGGACTGTAAATAGGGCTGGCAAGTTACCCTCCTCCCTTTATCCTTCCAACTGTACAACAAGTCTCTCCCATGAGAAGAAATGCAACTAGGCCAGTGGGTACTGCCAATCACAAGGGAAGCGGGAAATCCATTGTGTTCAGACTGCTGCTGACGACTCCTTTGCTCCACCTCCTCTCTGCTGTTGGGTCTATGACCCTCCTGAGAGGACCAAAACTTTATCTTTTCTCGGTTCTATTGCTGGGTCTGCACCCTCATAGGAGACCAAACTCCACCTGTCAATCAGCCACTGAGATCTGGGCCCTCCTAGGGGACCAAACATCTATCAAGCAGTTGTTGGGGTCTGTACCCTCCTGTGGGACCAGACTCTACCTCCCAATTGGCCGTTGTGGCCCACACCATCCTAGATGACCCAATTTCTTCTTCTGATTGGCCACTGGGATCCACATTTTCCTTGGGAACCAACCTCCACCTCTGAATCAGACACTGGGATCTATTCCTCCTGGTGAACCTCCTGGAGGACTCCCAATCACCCACTAGTATCCACACTCTGCTGGGGTTCCCACTCCATAGTCAACATTTTGAGCATTTCTTTCTCAGTAGGAGGAGTTTCTTTTGCTAGGGTTTATACCAGGTGTAGGCAGCTCTGGTCCTGGAGTGCCATATGCAAGTCTGGTTTTCAGGATATCCATAATGAATATGCATGAGATATATTTGCATGTACTATCGAAGGCATATTCATTGTGGATATCCTGAAAACCAGTCCTGGTTGTAGCACTCTAGGTTCAACATTGCCTAATTGTAGTTTATATATTAGCTAAATTCATGACTTGCCTACTATTCAGTAATTATAGTTCTCAGTGATTCTAATTCAGTTAAGTCCATGGCTTGCTAACAAGCTTTTACTCCATTTGGAGAAACCCTTCTTCTCAGCTAGAAGGCCATGACAAAAAAAAAGACAAAGTACAAGATTTCTCATCCTACGTGCTCTTTTTGTCAATCTATCCCAATAAATAAATAAATAAATAAATAAATAAAAAGCATGTCTAAGGGTTTTGACCCTCTTATCATTGAAGGATCTGCCTGTTTGATAAGACTTTCTTTTAATTTATTTACAACTCAAATTCCTCTTTTAGCTTTTCTGATTTAAAGTGTATAAAGAGCTGTGAACAGCCCATCTCTGTAGATCTGTGAATCCAGTATTAAGTCTCTGGCCTTTCCTTCCATGCTATTTATCTGATACTATCCCCCTTCATTCAGAATTTTAAAATATAATGCTGATTACACAGTAGGAGTTTTGTCTTTATCTTCATTAAATCCACATTTAACTGCTAATTGTACTGTGAAGTAGTATAAGAACATAAGAAATTGCCATGCTGGGTCAGAGCAAGGGTCCATCAAGCCCAGCATCCTGTTTCCAACAGAGGCCAAACCAGGCCACAAGAACCTGGCAATTACCCAAACACTAAGAAGATCCCATGATACTGATGTCAGTAATAGCAGAGGTCAACTTGATCAATACCCCGCCATCACCCTACGCTAATATACAATTACAATCCTCTTGTACATAGTTCCTTTTATTGTTTTACTGTTTCATGTTTTCTTTGCTTTTTCATTGCTTCCCTATCTAAATTCTTATCTAACTGACAGGGTCATTTATCAAATTGCTATAAGGCGTTTTCGCAAGCCTGCGAAAGCACCATAACACATGGTGCGATGCAAATCAGAAAAAAGGGAGGAGCTTGGGGTGTGATTTGTGACCGAGTGGGCTGGGTTCACAATTTTGCGAAGCTGTATCACATGGCTTTAACACGTATTTTAATTACACCTTTTTCATTTACGTAAAGCCGTGCGATAGGGCTTTATCGCACTTTGAGATGTTTTTGCAAATGCCGTTTTTAGTAGGAGAGCCAGCCTAGCTGTTAGGGCCCTTCTACAACCACGGGGGGGGGGAGAGTCCATCAAGCTAGGTTGAGAGAACATTATTTTTGGGTGAGTTTCCTCACTCCAAAAATCATCAAATCTTCACAAGAGAGCACTAAGGCTTGGATGTTCTAAAATCTCAGGCCTTTGAGAATCGCGCAGTGGTGGGAGGGTGGGCCTGCGAAAGCCAGCAGTGATCGCACCACTACGGTGTTATCGCTGCCGGCTTTCGCACCCAATAGCTCCACCGTGAAAGGTGGTGCTATTGGGCACGACATGGCAGCGATAAGGAGTCTTACCTTTTGCCATCAGCGAAGTTTCCATGGCGTCCACTCCAACACCGCCCTGACTCCTCCTCTTCCGGTGCTGACTCCACCCCGATTTAGCTATCGCACATGAAAAGGGACTTTTCGCATGCGATACCAATGGAAAATGACCCCCTCAATTTGTAACCATCTCGTTATATTGTTTTATGCAACTATTTATATTGTTTTGATGTAACTCCTACTTCTTTCTTTCTCCTTTCATTTTCACTATCTGTTAATTGTAAACCGATGTGATGTACAAACGAACATCGGTATATAAAAGCTTTAAATAAATAAATAAATAAATAAATAAATAAATAAATAATACAGTTAATGGACTTCTTCAAGAACTTATCCAAACCTTTTTTAAACCCAGCTACACTAACTGCACTAACCATGTCCTCTGGCAACAAATTCCAGAGCTTAATTGTGCGTTGAGTGAAAAAGAATTTTCTCCGATTAGTCTTAAATGTACTACTTGCTAACTTCATGGAGTGCCCCCTAGTCCTTCTATTATCCAAAAGTGTAAATAACCGATTCACATCTACTCGTTCAAGACCTCTCATGATCTTAAAGACCTCTATCTTATCCCCCCTCAGCCGTCTCTTCTCCAAGCTAAACAGCCCTAACCTCTTCACCCTTTCCTCATAGGGAAGCTGTTCCATTCCCTTTATCATTTTGGTTGCCCTTCTCTGTACCTTCTCCATCGCAGCTATATCTTTTTTGAGATGCGGCGACCAGAATTGTACACAGTATTCAAGGTGTGGTCTCACCATGGAGCGATATAGAGGCATTATGACATTTTCCGTTTTATTAACCATTCCCTTCCTAATAATTCCTAACAGTTAGCTTTTTTGACTGCTGCAGCACACTGAGCCGACGATTTTAAAGTATTATCCACTATGATTCCTAGATCTCTTTACTGGGTGGTAGCTCCTAATATGGAACCTAACATCGTGTAACTACAGCAAGGGTTATTTTCGCTATCTGCAACACCTTGCACTTGTCCACATTAAATTTCATCTGCCATTTGGATGCCCAATCTTCCAGTCTTGCAAGGTAATCCTGTAATGTATCATAATCCACTTGTGATTTAACTACTCTGAATAATTTTGTATCATCCGCAAATTTGATAACCTCAATTGTCGTATTCCTTTCCAGATCATTTATAAATATATTAAAACACACCGGTCCGAGTACAGATCAGTCTCACATCAAGACATGAGCATCCTTTATATGTCCAAACTCTATGGAGCATTTTCAATTTAATTCTTGCATATTTATTCACCCACATAAATTATCTCTATAAAGACACTTTTTTTTAAACCTTCTTTGTTGGATTTCATATTAGGAGCTGGGTACTTGATAGGTACTTGTAGCCTGGATTGGCCACTATTGGAGACAGGATGCTGGGCTTCATGAACCCTCAGTCTGACCCAGGAAGGCAACCTCTTATGTTATAAAAATTTGAGTAAGACTGTCATTTGGAACAACTCAATCCAACCTTTTATGGACCCTGGCAAAACAGTACAATTTTGTCAGATATAAGGACAATGCCCAAAGAAACCTTTTTAACAGACTTTTGTGTGCTCTGACTGAACATGGAGCCACACCCAAAAAGATTATGGGATACTTGATTCTCCTTATGATCAAAGAGACTCTATCAGGCCGATGCAATTAGTGCACTCTGCTGAGCGCACGGCTGTACAGTGCTTGGATGCGCGTTTTGGACTCGTGCCCAAAACCCCTCATGCAATAAGGGGATTAGCATGTCCAAAACATGCATCCAAACCAGCGCGAAGCTAATAGCACTCATCACATGTAAATTCATGTTGATGAAGATATTAGTTATTACCCGACGCGCACATTTTTACTCTCAAAAATTATAGCCTGCCCCAGAGAGGCATTAATTCTCGAGTAGCCCCAAAGGTTTACAGAAAAGCAGAAAATACTGCTTTTCTATAGTTCCTCTGACTTAATATCATGGCGATATTAAGTCGGAGGAACTGAAAAAAGGAGAACTGTAAAAAAAAAAAAAAAAAGTGTTGCTGCGGGCAGGTTAGGAAAACAGATGCTCGATTTTTTACACCCGCTGACAGTCACCTCTCCTAGACGCCCAATGCTGAAGAGGCACTAGGGACACAACATTTTCCCAAGTGCCTCCTTTTTACCACACAGTACATTTAAATATTAAATCAGGTGCCTGGGAGAGGTGGCTCGGAGCACATTAAGAGAGTGAGCGCTCAATCATAAGCGCCTATATTGCATTGACCTGTAAGCTGCATAAAGTCAGGCATGGTGCCAGCTAGTTTCATCTTTAAGTCTTCCACAAACAGCCCAGCCTTTAAGAGACTGCATCCTTATCAATAAGATGGCTTTATCAGTCATGTGTTAAGTGTTATGGGAGTCTCAGTTTAGTGGACCCTTGGGCCGACCTGCAGGAGACTGGGAAAAGATGGTCACTGTCTCTAGTATATGGCAGGCCGGGAGGCAGATGTTCAGGCTGGACGTAGAGGTGCTCTTCACCCTGGAAGCTGGTACTCCCCCAGTAGGAGCCCGTAGGAGCCCAACCACTGGGACTTAGGCGGTAGTGGATCAGGACTGGAAACTGGAACCAGACTAAGACAGTAGGTCAGTACTGTAACAGAGCTCGGGTTCTGGAACCAGGCAGGAACTGTAGCAAGACTCGGGTACTGGAACCAGGCAGGAACTGTAGCAGGACTCGGGTTCTGGAACCAGGCAGGAACTGTAGCAAGACTCGGGTACTGGAACCAGGCAGGAACTGTAGCAGGACTCGGGTTCTGGAACCAGGCAGGAACTGTAGCAGGACTCGGGTTCTGGAACCAGGCAGGAACTGTAGCAAGACTCGGGTACTGGAACCAGGCAGGAACTGTAGCAGGACTCGGGTTCTGGAACCAGGCAGGAACTGTAGCAAGACTCGGGTACTGGAACCAGGCAGGAACTGTAGCAGGACTCGGGTTCTGGAACCAGGCAGGAACTGTAGCAAGACTCGGGTACTGGAACCAGGCAGGAACTGTAGCAAGACTCGGGTTCTGGAACCAAGCAGGTACTGTAGCAAGACTCGGGTACTGGAACCAGGCAGGAACTGTAGCAAGACTCGGGTACTGGAACCAGGCAGGAACTGTAGCAAGACTCGGGTACTGGAACCAGGCAGGAACTGTAGCAAGACTCGGGTTCTGGAACCAAGCAGGTACTGTAGCAGGCAAGCAGGAACGGAGCGATAGCGAGGCAGGTCGCTCCGGGGCACAGCGCAATAGGGATCCGGTAGGTAAGCCCGTTGCAAGGCAAAGATTGGGTGGCCGCGGCCGGCTTATCAAGGCCGCGGCGTCTGACGTCAGGAATTGGGCGGAGTCACCACTGGCGGGAAATGGCCTAGAAAAGCGCCAAAGTGGCGCGCGTGAGCGCCTAGAGACAGGGCGTCCATGGAAGGCTTCCCGGCGGCGCGGCCCTCGCAGGGACGCCGCCGAACAGGGCAGGAACTAGGCCAACGAAAGCGGGAACAGGTCCAGGAACACGGAGGTAAGGGTCTGGTCGTGGCGCTCGCGGCCAGAACCGCAACATTAAGTGTGTATCTGACCAATCACGCTGTTCATCTTGCAGCCCATTAATTTGTCTGAATGAAATTGAGAAATGCAAATTGAGGTCTTTAAAAAGATGAGAACAAAGATGTCAAAAAGGACTATTGGATTAACAACCAACGCTTGACACCTAATCATTGCTTTTCAGTCTCATTCTGCTGATTGACTCTGTTTCCCTCTTAAAGACAGAAACCTGATCTTGCACTGGCTGCAGTAAAGGTTCCTAGTAGAAGAAGATTGACCAGATTTTAGCATTCCTGAGTCTCACTGCATTTGTAAGGTTTGGGCTATTTAATATTATTAACACTCAGGCCGATATAGTACAGTGCGCACCGCGTGCATGTTATAAAATCCGTGGTCGGAGTGTGCAAGGGGGTGCACACTTGTGCACCGCGCGTGCGCCGAGCCCAAGGGGAGCCCCGATGGCTTTTCCCGTTCCCTCCAAGGCCTCTCCGAAATCGGGAGGGAACTTTTTTTGTGATCCCCCACACCTTCCCCTCCCTTCCCCTATCTAGCCCATCCCCCAGCCCTAACTAAATCCCCCCCTACCTTTTATTTCCGGCCAAGGCAGGCGTAACTTGCGCACGCCGGCTCGCTGTGACGGAGGACTCGAGACTGCCCCCCCGGACTGCCCCCGAACCTCCGCCACACCCCTAGACCGCCCCCTGACCACCGAACCCGCCCCCGGACTGCCACCACGCCCCCGGACCCGCCCCTTTTTCAAAGACGCAGGACATACGCGCGTCCCGGTGCTTGCGGGCGCCGCCGAGCCTATGCAAGATAGGCTCGGCGCACGCAGGGGCAGTTTTTCAGGGGTTACGCACGTATCTTATGCGTGTAACCCTTTGAAAATCTGCCACTAAATTTTTAAAAAATTGTATGCAAATTACATTCCACATAGGTTTCAACATTCCAGTATTTCTATAAGTGATATTGTAGAGGGGTTAGTAGAAAAGGTTTGCCTTTTTGCAGGTGATACAAAGCTCTGCAACAGGATGGATACTGTAAATGGAGTAGAAAACATGAGCAGCGATCTGAAAACGCTCAAGGAATGGCCAGGAAATTGGAAACTAAAATTTAATTTTAAAATTAAACAAAATAAAACCCTGAAAAAATGTGTTGAATTTTTCATGTCATTAAAAAATAGCAGGCACTCGCCACAGCCTGGTCTCTCACTTGTGTTCACTCACTGCTGCAAAAATTTAAAAATGGAATCCTCCACTTCAGGGCTTTCCCATATGTCTCTCCACCCCCCAGACGCCTCTTACCCTTTCTGTGGGGTATCCAAATTCCAAACGGGGCAGGAGCAGTCCCCAGTTTCTCCTAACTCTCCAGATTCTGATTTCAAAGTGGCACTGGTTGGCCTTGAGGCCGGGACTATTTTGCTGAGCTAAAATTGGAAAAGTGGCCTGCAAATACAAATGTAGAGTGCTCTGCCGAATCTCTTCTAAAAGGAGCATACCAATTAACAGCATGGACAGGAAAAAAATAGGTTTACTTGGCTTCTAGCTCTCTCATATGGGAGAATTTAATGGTGGAGTCCTGACCTTTAAAACCAAGGTTTTCCTGCTTGCTCCTTACTTTTATTTGTTTGGGATTTCTTGGAAAGAAACTTAAGGTATAGAATAGAAGACCAGGTTACTTCTGCCCTCTTAGACAATCCAACTTCTAACCCTTTTGTTTGGAGGAAGAATTTCTATCCACCCTCCTTTCCTCATTTTGGGGTTTTTTTGGACATTGGTTTTATTTTTACTATTCATCTGAGTTCTCTTTGGGACCAGGGACTCAGAGACCATAATCCTAAGTGTAAACCTTTGTCGGGGGGGAGGGGGGGTTGTTGTTTCCCCCTAGGGCCATAAAAGTGTTTGTGAGTTGGAGCTCCTCTGCCATATCCTTCTCCTTCTTTCTGCTCCTCTCAGGGAGTGAACTCTTTCTGTGGAGGGAAAGGAAATCCTTTGTGGCCCTGGTGACAGAGTGTCTCTTTTGTAGTGTGCGTATTTCTCTACTGATGTATCCTCCATAAAGACAGACAGCTGGGACTCAGACTGGGTGATTCAAATCAAATTCACTACTTATTTCCAAAATGTCAATCACTGTCCCATAAACATTCAACAAATGAAACTGTATAGTTGAACTATTTACATTGTTTCTCTGCTGGGGTGCTTATGTCCATCTCTCCAGCTCCTGGGAGGGAGCTTGTCACTGCCTTCTCATCTGTACAAACAGCTCATTAGCTGGAGAATCTTAGTGGGGAGCCCCACGCCACAAAAAGCTCCTCCCCGAGTCCAAAGTTCAGTCTGAAGCCCACAGCCTGTGTCCTAATCCCTTGGGGATGGAGATCCGATGGGGAGTCTCCCAAGGTTTGATGTTGTAACCTTTATAGACCTCTCAGGAAGAGAGCCAGATGTTCCAGTTCAGCTCACAGCTATCTCCTTCACCCAGTTGTGCAGAGGAGTGGGAAAAATCTCCACACGAACAAAAGGGGAAAAATCTAAAAAACTCTATCTAAAATATCTCATGCTGGGTAAAGCTGTCACTGGGCTTGCTTCATCTAGGGAGCAGATCTCCAGCTCCTGCACTCAGGGGTGGCTCCTTTCCCAAGGCACAGCGATTTCCCCAGAACAAGATAAACTAATCAATTTTGTACTTTAACTGATACACTCAAGTAGTGCATTATCTTGTAGACAATTATTTTTGCGACATTTATAATCTGTTTTGGCATATTATTAATATCCACCTAATAGTCACGCTCTTATTATTATTATTATTGCCATATTAGTAATATCTACCTAATAGTCACGCTCTTATGTTCTTATGTTCAGAAACTTTTGTTTGACATGCTCAGAAACGTGTTTGAGTTTGCTTTAACTTGTTATTGATATTTATCTAATAACCATGTTCTTATGTTCAGAAATTGTGTTTTATATCTACGTTCTCATGTTCTATGTAACGCCTTATCAGGGACTGTTTTGTTTTATGGAAACCGACCTGATTCGATATGTCTATCGAGAATGTCGGTATATAAAAATTCTAAGTAAATAAATAAATAAATAAATAAATAAAAAGCTACAAAAACCTTCAAAAACTTCTCTTTCTACAAATAGGGGAGGGAGAACCTCTCAGACAGGGAGGGTACTGAGAAGGGATCTTCCTCTGAATACAAAAAGCACCTTGCTCAGTTAGTGGGTCCAACTTAGCAAGGAGAAAAGAAAAACAGCTCCTCATTCCTCAAAACCTAACTCAAAATTGAAACCCCACTCTACCTCTAACTCAGCCTATGCTCCTGGGATATCCAAATACAGTCAGTTCAGTGGAGAGACTGAAAGAGAATGGACATCCCATGTTGTTACTAGTCCGATGGTAAGGGACCTAGGGCCATTTAGTGACAAACCGAAGGGTTGGTTATATAAGCGAAAACGGGAGTTTCTTACTTGAAGAGACTTAATAACCTTCTAGAAGTTACTGAGGAATGAGTCTTCATTCATTCCTTGGAAGATGAGAAGTTGAACTTTGGAAACGTTCAGTGGCACCTTCTGGCACCTTCTGATATGCGCGTACCCCCCGAAAACCTGCCCCAAGCTCCCCCTGTGCGCGCCGAGCCTATGTTGAATAGGCTCGGTGGCACGCGCAAGCCCTGGGACGCGCGTAAGTCCCGGGGCTTTCCTGGGGGGGGGGGGGCGTGTCGAGGCGGCGCATCTTCTGGGGGCGGGGCCACGGGCTTGGTTCCGGACGGGGGCGTTTCGGGGGTGTGGCCAAGGCCTCCAAAACTGCTCCCAGACTGGGGAATCATGCGCCGGCGGCCGGTCTGGCACGCGCAACTTACGCCTGCCTCGGGCAGGCGTAACTTTGCCAACAAAGGTAGGGGGATTTTAGATAGGGCTGGAGGGGTGGGTTAGGTAGGGGAAGGGAAGGGAAGGTGCGACCTCGGAGGGAAGGGAGGCAGGCTGCGCAGCTCGGCACGCGCAGGCTGCCGATTTTGCGCAGCCTTGCACGTGCCGACCCCGGATTTTAAAAGATACGCGCGGCTATGCGCGTATCTATTAAAATCCGGCATACTTTTGTTTGCGCCGGTCGCGCAAACAAAAGTACACGCGGGCGCAGTTTTTTAAAATCTACCTCTAAATGAAGATAAGTAGATGATCTGAGAGGAAAAGAAAAAGGGAAGAGTTTTAAAATCCCTACTAAATGAAGTGTTTTCAAATGTTATTATTGATGTAATCCCCCACTTCCATACCAAACCTGCCACCATGCAACCCTTAGAGTTTTCTGGGTTCTTCTGGAAGGGGGAAAATTGTGTTTAGAGGACATTTGGGACTCTGTCTTGGTAGCCAGAAGTAAAAGACATAACAGTTGGTGGTGTTCCAAAAATAAAAAGTTTTACTGAGGTTGCAAGGTAATCAGTTGACAGTTCTTCTAGGTATATCCATAAATTAAGTCCAACAGTCATAAACACAGTTCCTAAGCACACAGGGATTTCTCTGTTACTCCACACCGATTCTGGCTACTCCATTTGGATCTTCATAGTCTTTTGGAAGTCGCCTCTTTGGGTAGCAGAATACTAGTGATGAATATCCTACTGTCTTGAAACCTTTGGCCAAAAAGGGTGCAAAACAAAGCACAAGAATGAGTTTTCCCCCCCTCTTGTGGCTGTCTCTGTACCACAGGGGTTCTGAACTCATTCCTTGGAACACATCTAGCTAGTCTGGTTTTCAGACTATTCACAATGAATATGCATGAGATAGAATTGCATGCATTGCCCCCGTTGTATGCAGATTTATCTCGTACATATTAATGGTGGATATACTGAAAACCTGACTAGCTAAGTGTGTCCCAGGGACTGGGTTGAGAACCACTTCTGTAACAGTACCTGCTGACCCCTCTCCTGAGTCATAGATCCAATACAGAGATGGATACCATGGATGCACTCCTCTTCTGAGTGCATTTCCACTCTTTCTGGATAAGTGACAGGTGGGGCAAGACATTCTGAGATGGAGCTACTTATCTGGCAGCTTAGCTAGATAAGTGCCGATAGTCAGCCTTATCTGGCTAAGTTAGCCGGATAAGTTAGACTTTATATTTAGCTGGCCTAAATGTTAGCTGGACAAACTTATCAGATAATTGATAGATAATTGAGTACATTCGGCAGTGTGGATACACCGCTGAATTCCTCAGCCAAGTTATCCAAACAAGTTTGTCCAGTTAACTTACTCAGCTGGATAGAGACTGAATAGAGAGAGACTGTGGGCCATACAACTGGGTCTGGAGGTGCCAGAGGAGAGTCGGGATGTTTATCTTCTCCCTCTGCCATGATGCCACCAAGAGCCACCCACTTTGACATCAGGAGAGAGATTTAAACAGCTGAAACGCCGCTCTGCCTAGAACTTGCTTGATCAGAGGTCTGAGGAGAGAGGAGGCGCAGAGAGAGACTGTGGGCCGTACAATTGGGTCCAGAGGTGCCCAAGGTGATCCGGGACATTTAGCTCCTCCCCCTGCTGTGACACTGCTGAGAACCACCCACGTTGATATCAGGATAGAGAATTAAAAAGCTGAAACAGCGCTCTGTAGTATGCTGCTGCGGCACACTGAAGGGGTGTGCTAAAGGAGCATGTCCCTTAGTGAGCTCCTTTGGGAGACTTATGAAGATTTTCTGTGTAATCACTTGCATTATTTTGGCTGTTATTATGTGCTTAGGAGGATCACATATTAGGGTGGTAAATAGGAGAAGGTATGGGGAAAGCTTTGATAGATCCTGACATGTTTGCCAAGCTTGGGGAGACTAGTTGACAGAGGTAAAAGTTGAAAAAGGGAAATGAAGCAGGGTTTCTAAGATTAGCCATGTGAATGCTATGTTATTAAATGCTAGATCATTAGGGAATAAAACTAACCAAGTGTTTGATTTAATTATAGAGAAAGAGGTAGATTATGTATTTGTAACTGAAATCTGGTTCTCAGAGGAAACAACTGCAATTTGTTTGCTGGTGTGTCCTCCAGGATACAAGGTTTTTTCTCAAAATAAGTCACATGGTCGAGGGGGTGGGATGGCTGTTATTACTAGAGGTGAGGAAATCATCCAGTAGGTGGGGTTGAGGGAATTATAGGGCTGTAAATGTTTATTATTCTCTGTGGGGAAAGTGTCTCCAACAGGTTTGCTGTTGGTGTATTGCCTCCAAATTCAACATGGGAAAGGGTAATGGTTTTAGCTGCATATATTGGGGAAGTGGTTTTATGCTTTGAAAGTAATTGCTGGGGTTTTTAATTTACATGTAGATAATACTATGTGTAGCAAAGCATCTATGCTGCTAGAAGTTTTAGCTATGTTCGACATGAATCAGCAAGTTTCTTTTGTGACTCACTCAGGAGGACATACTTTAGATTTAATCTTTGGAACTGAGAAAGTGATAAAGGGGGGACAATTTGGTTAGATCATAGGGTTATTTATTTTTTCATTTATAGTATCAGGTTGGGATAATATGATTAGATGAGAAGAGGAGATGGTACAAAGAGGTCAAATTGATAGGAATTTATTTTATTCAAAATGGAGTGGTTGTCAGTTGGATGATGTTGGGCACTCCATAGACGGTTTGATAGATAAGTGGAATTCTTCATTGGAAGAGGTTTTGAATGTAGTTGCACCTATTAAGAAAAATAGTGGGAGGTTGAATGGTACCACCCCCTGGTTTACAAAGGAATTAATAGATTTGCATAAAGAAGTGAGGAAAAAGGAAAAGATATGGATCAAATCTCAGATTTGGTCTGATAAATTGAGTTGGGGGAACGGAGTGCTAATCAGTACTCCATTAGACTAAAAGTTGTTAAAAGGGAGTATTATGAAGATTGGATTAGGTTCACTGAGATTAGACCTAAAGACATTTTTCAGATCTCTTAGGAAGTATTGGGAAGAAACTGGATACCTAGGGAGGTGATTCCGAAAAAGTTAGATTGTGACAGCTTAGCTCAGTTTTGGAGAGAAAAGGTAGAAATCTTACAAGCTCAAATGCTTAATGATAACCAATTGGTTGGGGTTGAATGCTGGCAAGAAAAATAAATATTGGGTATGGGTTCTTGGGAGGGAATAGAGGATTTTGAGGAGATGTCCCAGGAAGAGCTTTGTGGGATTTAAAAAATTGTAATCCCACCTGTTGTAGTTTGGATCCCTGCCTGTCATTTTTGGTAAAAAAAAAAAACACACACCTCCCAATGGAATTAATGGGGAGATTGCAAATGATTGTAAATGGTTCTTTGATTACAGTAGTATTTCCTTTGGCATTGAAGAAGATTATATTACATCCATTGCTAAAAAGTGGGGACTAGACAATAAAAACTGTGTGAGTTATCGCCCAGTGGCTAAGAACCCTTTTTTAGGAAAGATGATGGAAAAGGCTGTTACTCCCCAATTGTCTCATCATGTAGATGTGAATAAGTTACTAGATGAGTGTCAGTCAGGATTTTGTTCTGGTTACAGGAAAGAGACAGTGTTGGTAGCATTGAATGATTTGATCTGTAGAAATTTGGACAATGGAAAAGCTGTTGGGTTGTTGTTATTGGATCTCTCAAGCGCTTTTGACTTCGTAGATCACAGGATTTTAGTTCAAAGATGTGAGGCTCTAGGTTTTAAAGGGTAAATTTTGGACTGGATCTCTTCCTTTTTGAGAAGTAGGATGTTGGAGGTTCAGGTAAGAGGAGAAAAGGCTGTACCATACTGTTTAGTGTGTGGCTTACCTCAGGGATCACCATTGTCCCCTCTACTTTTTAACTCCTTTCTGCAGCCATTGGGGAAGTTAATTCGTGATTTGGATTTTAGGGGATATATTTATGCAGAAGCTGTACAATTAGGTTTGTTTATTAGGGAAAGATCCAGCATCATCACTGGCTAGGGTCCAAGAAAGGTTAAAAACTCTAATGGATTGGTTGAGATAACAAATTATTTTTAAATGAAGGTAAGACAGAATGGATAATTTTTACTAATAATGAGATGGATAAAGCCCTACAATTGGAGGTAGGCAAGACTGGTTATGTCAGCTCTTCAGTAGTTCATAATTTAGGGGTTCAATTAGATGATAAATTATTCTTTCAAGTTCATATTTCTTTGTTGTTGAAACAATTGAAGAGAATTAAAGGATGGGTGAGTTTTGGGGCATTTCGGAACATCTTTCAGGCACTGGTGTCCCCAATATTTGATTATTGTAATGGGATCCTGATAGGGGTAACAGTGAAAAATATGCAACAACTCCAAGTAATGCAAAACATAGCAGCTAGACTGGTGTTTGGATATCCAAGAAGGGTTAGTGCCAGATTTCTCTTAAAGGAATTGCACTGGCTTCCTATCAATGAAAGGATAACATTTAAGATCATGACCCTAGTGTATAAGGTAAATTGTAATGAGGGTGCAGATTAATTTAAGCAGCCAATTGCAGAGATACATCTCAGGGCATAATTTATGTTTGGCAAATGATCCATTATTTACAGTTGATTAAGAAAGAGACCTTCCGGAGGAGGATGTTCTCAGTGTATGGGCCGGTGCTCTGGAATTCAGCCCCTTTGGGTATTAGGCTGGAAAGGAACTATTTGTCATTCAGAAAGAAATTCATAATAAGGAACAAGTGGGTTGTTTTTAAATAATAGCAGCACTGAAAGAGTTTGAAATTGTGATTTATTATATATTATTTATTTTTGTTGTACACCGCTCTGAGCAGATTTCTGTTTGTGTGGTATAGAAAATCTGAAACACAAATAAAATAAATACATAAAATAAAATAAATACATATCAGCCTCGATCTCACAAACATTCAGCATCTCCCATAGCAGAGTGTCTAACACCCCCCCCCCCCCCCCCCCCACTGAGGTCGCAAGTTATCTGGCTAAATGCTTACTTTTGAATATGTAAGGCAGTTATCTGACTACATTTTTAGCTGGATTAGTCATTTTCTGGCTAAAAATTAGCCAAATAAACAAGGGACGCTTCGTTGTGTTCTGGGACAGGGACTAGTTAGCCTGGAAACTTATCTAGTTGGCTCCAATATTTGGAGTTAGCCAAATAAGTTTTTTTGGCTATCCATAGCTGGCCCCAAGAGTAGGTTTAAGTTGTTCGGGATCATGTTCCTGGATAACTTTAAGCTTATGCAGCTATACTCAAATAATATAGCCGCATAAATACCAAAAGAAGTAAAAGAAAAAACAAAACAAAACAGATCAGGCCAGCAGCCAGGGTGCACCTTTCCCACAGAGTGGTATTAAAATTTGGACTGACAGCCCCATGCTCCCCTCCCCCCATAGGTGTTTGTTTGAGCTACCAATGCTGCCGTCCAGGCAATGGCTGCCGATGCCACTGGGAGTGGTAGGCTTGCACCGTGGCCTTGCGGGCTTCGCCATTTGGTGGAGCCTTCAGCGGAGGTAGGGATGGGCCTGGCTTTGGGGGGGTGGGTGAAGGAGGGGGCTTCCTAAGGGCATAATTTTAGAGTCGCTGATGGAGAGGAAGGCATGGCCCACATGCTCAGGCCTGTCAACTCAACATTTTTTTAAAATATATTTCAGGAAGTTTAGGGGGATGAGTGCATGGGCCAGTTGGCTGCTGGCCCGGATTTTTGTTGGGTTTTTTTTAACTTCTATGGGTGCTCATGCGGCTATGTACTATGACTATAGCTGCATAAGCTTAAAGTTTTCTGGGTACATGTACCCGGATAACTTTAAACCTAACCAGTAAAATTAAAAAAATAGCCAGATAACTGTATCTGGGGACATGCAGCTCGATGTTTATCCCACTGAATATTCCTGATAACTTACTCTGCCAGCTTTAGCAGGATAAGTTATCTATTTTATCCAGTTTTGCAAACTGGCCTTACTGCAGTGTGTCTCTGTGGAAACACATGCATCCTCGTAAGGGATGAGTAGACCTCCTTGCATTTAGATAAAAGCTCAAGTTAACAGACCAGCTAAAAACTGTTCCTCTTTTGTTTGCTGAGCTGTTTTGACCTTAAGCCCTTGGAATGCAGAAGTGGGTTAGGGCTCTGAACAGAGGAAGCAGAGGAAGTAGTGCATTAGCCCAGAGCAAATACATACGAATTGCTGTAAAAGTGCAGGTGCAGAAGATCGTGCCTAACTGCTGAGGACACCAATTTGCCAGCAGTGACTCAGCAGAAGAGAAAACCCAAGCAGTGTTTGCTAGAATGAATGATAATGGGAATTTTGCAATGTTCAGTCCAGGGAGCACTGAAAAGGCAACAAATCTTAATGTAAAGCAGGTTACCAAAGGGGAAAAAAGAGACAAGGAGACCAATGTGGTTCTCTTAGGAAGTAGCAGAAATAGATAAAAAAGCAAAGAGATAAGCAGAGGAGACCAGGGAGAAATATCAGGAAAAAGAAAAGGAGGGCAGTTAGATAAGCAAATGTCCAAAGAGAGGAAAATGTTGCCCAGTCCCTAAAAGGAGGAGATAACTTCTTTAGAGACAGGAGCAAAACCAACAGGGGGAAAGTGGGATGTATCGAGAGGACCACCAAAAGGTAAAAATCTTAAATAAGTTCTTTTGCTCAGAATGAACAGAAGAAGGGGAAGGGGACAGATCTCTGGCAGGAAATGGCATAGAAATATCAAAACATAGAAACGACAGCAGAAAAGGGCCAAATGATCCACCCAGTCTGCCCAGCAAGCTTATGCCAGTATCTGCTGCACGGTGCAGGTTACCCTCCTGCTTATCGGTTTCCCAGACCATAAAAGTCAGGGCCCTCCGATGCTGTTTGAATCCAATTTCCCTTAACCCTTGCCGTGGAAGCAGAGAGCAATGTTGGAGCTGCATCAAAATTATCGGGCTTAGTGATTAAGGGTAGTAAAAGCCTCATCAGCAAGTTACCTCCATGTTTATTTGTTCCCCAAACCGTAAAAGTCGGGGCCCTCGTGGTTGCTGTCTGAATCCAATCCCCCTTTTCTCACTGGCATTGATCCATGTGAAATGATTCCACAACAGCTGCAAAACAGGAGTTACAAATGACAGTGGATCCTAAAAGAGCTCCGGAACATGCTGACTTTGCATCTCGCAACTCTGGTCAACTTGACCTTGGACCTGGGGGAGGTTCTGAGGGACTGCAGGAGAACAGATCTAGTTGCCTACACAGAAGAGGCAGGCAACTAGAGACTCACATACGCTAAATTCAGCAGTGGAAAATCCTATGGAAACAATACTAAAGAAAAAAAAAAACAGTACAGCACCTTAAAGCGGTGTTTCTCAACCATTCGAAACCCAAAACAAAGGGAGAGAGGGGGCAAAAAACCCATATGAACCTGTCACAATGGAACAGCTCCCTCTGTATACAAGTGCAGAGTAAAGGAGAAATTGGAATAGTGCAGGCGGCCGATTCAATTAATTTCCTTGGCTGCTGCATGTGGCTGCCCGACATCCCAGCACTCAGAATGAATCACGTCCAGTGTTTATGCACGCTTTCCCCCTCTCACTCAGCCTGGGGATAGGACAGAGAAGGTGGCTCAGGATGGGGAATGTGAGTGGTACTGTGTGTGCAGTGTGTGCTGTACAAAGCAAGGTCCAGCTAGTCATGCCCTCCATTTTGCCCATTAATTACCACGCTCCAGGGCTTGGGCTGAATCTAGGAAGAAGAGACATGCACAATTACACATGTTCTTGGAAAGAAGCTCCTACATGTAACCCCCATCTCTAGCAGTGAGCTGCGCCCCAGTGGGGCCATAAAAAATGTTAAGACTCTTTGGGGCTGGTACCTCAGGCTACCTCTCTCTATATTTCACTCTCCCAAAGATCTTTTTCAGGGCCCTGAGTGCTAAGGGTGGCTTGGGGGTCTGGAATGGCTGTCCCCCTTGAGATGTTTTTTAAAGCAGCTTTCTCCTGAGAGTCTGGAGGCAGTCCCTTATGATTTGCTAGAAGTTAGGAGGTAGTAAGGAGTTTTTTCAGGCCCAATCAGAGGAATCAGGCCCAATCTGCCTGGGGATCCTAATCAGGATTTGGAGAGTTTTCTTTTCCCAGTCCACTCACTGGTTGGGATTCTTTTTCTCTGGGTGGTTTTTTCAGGTTTTGAAAGGTTTTGAAAGGAGAGATACCCACATTGAGAAGGAGAGATACCACTCTGGGGAGTGGTATCTCTCCTTCTCAATGTGGGTGCCGTAATTAGCCTAAACAATAACAAAATCCTCTGCACCACAATGCCTCTCTTTTACCTTACAGTCTTTCCCCTCTATCTGTGCATGAATCTCTGAAGCGGAGCCAGGGAAATGTCCACCCTCCTGGGCTTGGATAATTAGGGATCCCAATGAGCAGGGCAACCTTTAGCTGGGAACAAAAAAAACCCTTCCAACTCTGGTAAAATGTAACACTGTCCTTTGCACAGAGAGTCACATTCTCTCTCTCCCAAGAGGGTGAAGATGCTGGATGGGTGTCCTCAGTGATCTTTTGTTTTGCTCTTACTCATGGTTAGGAGATTTTCATTTATGTCTCTGGTTTCTATGATCTCTTTTTTCCTCTTGCTCTTGGATCTCAGATGGAAGGGATTGCCTGAGAACAGGCAGCTCACCCTGCTCCAATGCAAGAAGGAAGGGTCAGCCAAAAACTTTCTCCTGGACCTCGAACTCAAATCGTTTTCCTTTCAACAAAGTTTAACACCAGAGATCCTCCTTGCAGCAGGCCACCAATAACTCCGTCTTTGTTGAGGGTTTGGAAGGGCAGGTCCTCCCTAACATGGGCATCCCCAGACACAGGGTTCCCCATACTGTGAGCCCAGGAGGAACCCAGGATCTCACAAGGCTCCTACCAAGAAAATTTGTCAAAACCTGAAAAAACCACCCAGAGAAAAAGAATCCCAACCAGTGAGTGGACTGGGAAAAGAAAACTCTCCAAATCCTGATTAGGATCCCCAGGCAGATTGGGCCTGATTCCTCTGATTGGGCCTGAAAAAACTCCTTACTACCTCCTAACTTCTAGCAAATCATAAGGGACTGCCTCCAGACTCTCAGGAGAAAGCTGCTTTAAAAAACATCTCAAGGGGGACAGCCATTCCAGACCCCTCAAAGAGAGGGGCTGCATTCAGATGGTAACCTCCCCCTTACACTAACCTAACCTGCACTAGCTAACCAAGAATGCACCAAGGCCTTATTGGTAACAAGAACCAGGTGCCTATTATACCCACGTTTAAGAGCTAACTGTATATTTCCTGCCTACGGGATCAGTCTCACAATAATACTGCAAGACGGGCCCTGCAAGCAGGAAGTTGATGTTCTGCTGTTAAGCACCACCTGCTCCTCTTGCCGGTGGAAGGAGCAAGAGAGAAAGGCAATGGAAGAGGAGGGCATGAGCAGCACCTGTGTTCACTAGTGAGATTTCTCCTGATTACTGTGTCTGTAGGTAGGAGGGGGTACAAGGAGTGACAGTAGTGAAGAATTGGCAGTGGCGGAATCAGAATCAGCCTCTGTCCAGAAGAAGCAATGATGCCTCTGAATCAGCTGTGCTACCTTCCCTGCTCCTGATTTCTTTCCCTTAATTCTTGGGCCCTGCAGGGTCTCTAACCACCTTCCAGCTCTTCCTCCTGCTGCCTGACTTGAGCCTCTTCTCTTCCTCCTGCCCCATTGCCCATGCGGTTGTTTGAACTCGGCAAACAATGATCAAGATTAAGAAAAGAGTTGTAGGCACTGGCAGCAGATGATACAGCTGGGACCCGTTCAGAGTCCTTGCAGGGAGGAACTGGGAAACAAGGTGTCACAATCCTGGCTGCTAGGCAGCCTCCCTGCCAGCAGAGGTCCTCATGCAGCCATGCCAGCTAGAGATGTGAATCTGAACCGGAATCGGTTCGGATTCCGGTTCCAATTCACATGTGGTTTTTTTCATCGGGCCCGATTGCAGTTTTGTTTATCGGCTGCGCCCGAGCCGATAAACAAGAAAACCCACCCCGACCCTTTAAAACTAATACCTTAGCTTCCCCCAACCTCCCGACCCCCCCAAAAACTTTTTACAGGTACCTGGTGGTCCAGTGGGGGTCCCTGGAGCGATCTCCTGCTCCCGGGCTGTCGGCTGCCACTAATAAAAATGGCGCCGATGGCCCTTTGCCCTTACCATGTGACAGGGTATTCGTGCCATTGGCCAGACCCTGTCACATGGTAGGAGCACTGGATGGCCCGCGCCATCTTGTGCTCCTACTATGTGACAGGGGCTGACCAATGGCATCAGTAGCCCCTGTGACATAGTAAGAGCAAAGGCTATCGGCGCCATTTTGATTACTGGCAGCCGATGGCCTGAGTGCAGGAGATCGCTCCTGGACCCCCACTGGACCACCAGGGGCTTTTGGCAAGTCTTGGGGGACCATCCTGACCTCCACAAGACTTGCCAAAAGTCCAACGGGGGTCCGGGAGCGACCTCCTGCACTAGGACCGACGGCTGCCAGTATTCAAAATGGCGCCGATAGCCTTTGCTCTTACTATGTCACAGGGGCTACTGGTGCCATTGGTCAGCCCCTGTCACATAGTAGGAGCACAAGATGGCGTGGGCCATCCAGTGCTCCTACCATGTGACAGGGTCCGGCCAATGGCACGGATACCCTGTCACATGGTAAGGGCAAAGGGCCATCGGCGCCATTTTGATTAGTGGCAGCCGACGGCCTGGGAGCAGGAGATCGCTCCAGGGACCCCCACTGGACCACCAGGTACCTGTAAAACATTTTTGGGTGGGTCGAGAGGGTGGGGGAAGCTAAGGGATTAGTTTTAAAGGGTCGGGGTGGGTTTAGGGGTTATTTTTGTGCGCTGTTTTTCCCGCCCTCCCCCAAAACAATAAGAGAACCCCCACGATCAATATCATGGGGTTTTCCTATCATTTTGGGGGAGCCCCTGATTTTTGACGATTTTGAAAATATCATCCGATATTTTCAATCGTCCGAAGCCCGATTCACATCCCTAATGCTAGCTCCTCCACTAACCACCTACTTGTTGATCCCATGACTCAGCAAAGACAGCTCTATTTAGCCCAGCCTCTTCCTACACGCAGGGCCTCTTCATCAAGTCACTTTAGCTCCTTGCATTGGCCCATATTGCTTTCCTTGCTGCTGCTTGATCACTCTGGCCTTCCAGTCTTGCCCTATGGCCTCATGGGACTTCCAGCCCTATCCTGCACTCTCCTTGGCCTTCTTGCTGTGTCTTATGGCCTTCTAGGCTCTCCTAGCCCTACCTTGTGGCCTGCTTAGGCTTTATCTGTTTTTAACCTTGTTTTATCTTAGGATATTGCTGTACTTTAGTTCATTGTTTCATGTCTTTGGTTTCCTTGCTCAGTTCCTGTAGTTCAGCCCTAGTCTTGTCTTGTCCAGTCCTGCCCTATCCTTATTGACCCAGGCCTTAACTCCGGTTATAATCTTGTCTCTGTCTTAGGCCTTGTTTCCAGTCATAGCCCTGTCTTCAGTTCTAGCCCTGGCCTCCAGCCCTGTCTGATTCCAAGACACCCCCCCCCCCCATGTCTCCTGCTCAAGGCATTGTCTACGGTTCCAGTTAAGTCCTGCCAACCAGAACCTGAGAGCTCATCCCAAGGGGGAGGTGGCTGGTCCAGGCAGAAGATCCAGTCCAGTCTTGCCCCAGAGTCTGCCCTACTCCTGTTGAGAGAAATCACAGACTCATCCTGCCCTACCATGACAGAATGAAGAAGCCATACAGACCCCTCTGGGGTAGGACTAGAACTCGCTGCATGTTCGGTTAAAAGTTTTTCAAAAAAACCCCCCCACACTACTGCTATCTACTGGGTCTGTGAGAAATGCCAAATTCATAACCCACCATCGTTTCTTGAATGTGCCAGGTGTCATTTCACTAATCCTGCCAGGTGGAGATGTGCAGCGTGCTGAGTTGTGAATCCAGCGGATGTAAAGGTGTGTCTTAGCTGTGATGCACTCAAACCAACTTCTGAGCCCCAAACCTCTGCCCCGGTGCAGCAGACAGACCTCTGCAAGTATGGAGACTGGCAAGCCCAGCGAGTCCAGGGAAAGTGTATCTGTTCTAGTTGTAGCCACTGGTGATTGTTCCCCAGCCCCCCAGTGCCTGATTGCCAAATTCAGAACCCATCACCTTTCCCCAAAATGTTTTCATTGGCATTTCCCTAATCCTGCCAGGTGGGCATGTAAGGAGTGCAAGTTTAAAAACTCTTCTTTCACTGATACCTGTTTTGGCTGTAATGCAGTAAAAATGGGTTCTAAACTACAAACCCCAAACCTGAGGGTATTAAATTACGCTACCAGAAACTATTCCAGTTACAGCCAAGTCTAATCCAAGGGCTTTAAAAGCTGACCCTGCTAGAGGGAATCCAGCTGAAGAATCCAGTTCAGCCATGTGGGCCTCCAGCCAGGCAGCTGTTCTCTTTTAATGGAAATGTGACACCCACCAGCCTCTCAGCACACCTTTGGAACCAGTGCGTCTCTTTGGTAGTTTCCCTTATCCTTCCGCTCCCTTCTTGGAAGGTATCAAGTCACTTGAAATGCCATGCAAAACACAGCCGCTTTGAAGAGAGCTGCTTTGCTTGTGTGGCCCCCAAACCAGCTTCTGAGCCACAGTATCCACTTCCTGACAACATGAGTCTTGGCTCTGTAAAACAAACACCAATTTCAAACCTCTGGATACCTGTCGTTCAGAAATCCCTGCTCTCTTCTGAGGCTTTGTGATGGAAATGACTAGCAAATTACAACCCAGGGAAGGACTTAGCTTGAACCATTCACGTATCCTGGTTCCTACTATTACCAGATTGGAGTCAGTTTAAGAACATAATACTTGCCATACTGGGTCAGGCTAAGGGTCCATCAAGCCCAGTATCCTGTTTCCAACAGTGGCCAGTCCAAGTCATAAGTACCTGGCAAGTACTCGAACATTAAATAGATCCCAAGCTACTAATGCTGGTAACAAATAATACTCCAACTGCCCTTAAATCCAGAGTTAATCCAACTACATTAAGGCTGATCAAAAGAGTTTTTAAAGTTATTAGCTGCACAAGTGAACTCTGCTGAAAACTCCAGTCCTGCAGTGACTTCTGTGGCTATATCTCAGGTTCCAAGCAGAGCACAGCTTTGGAGGTCCTTGAACCATTAGCTGTTAATTAGCTTGGTTCCTAGGCGTTCAGAAGGTTTCAGTTCAACACAGGTAAATGCTCCTGACTACATTGTATCTACTGCTCTGAAAGTTCCCAGCCCAGCTCTTCTTAAATCCACAGCTAACTTAAACATCCAATGAAGTAAAAAAAATCTGTATCTGCAGATTCGAGTGTTCCTGTTGCCCATGTGCCTCCGATTCAGACTACAGGAGTTTTAAAACAGATAGCTATTGTTGCATCAACCTCCTCTGGCTCATTCAGCTGCTCCCTGCTTAGCCTTAATGAGGTCTAGGAGAGTAGCGTGTGCATTTCCTAAAAATGTTCTATCAGGATCTCTCTGAAGCTAAGTCCAGTCCAGTTCCTCAACATCCAGTCCAGCTTGCCTCTGCAATTTTTCCCAAGATCTTGGTTTCAACTCTGTCTGCAGCTTCTACTGTGGCCTCAGCCTAGACAGCATCCACAGCTTCTTCTGCAACAGCCCAGTCCTGTGCAACTGGCTGAGGAATTCACAGACTCAAAGACCCTATTATCAGTGACCTGCTTCCAGCTGCTGGTGAGACCTGCAATGCTTTGACTACAGCTCTTCTTACTTTGTCTCCACAACCAGCCAAGCCAGTTTCTCCAGAAAGTCCAATTCAGAAAAACTCCTTTCCAGTCAGAACACTCCAGAGGGACTCCACTACCCTCCAGATGGACCCTGGTCCAGCAAGTTCACTCTAGAGGGACCCCACTCCAACCAGTCTGCTCCAGGGGAAGCCTGGTCCAGTGAGTCCACTCCAGGAGGAGCCCGGTCCAGCGGATTTACTCTGGGGGACTCCAGACTACCAGCTATGTGCCTGACCCTGCTCCACCAACTCCAGTACTCTTTAGTATATTACCAATTGTCTAAATAGAATATATTCATGGATGACCCAGAATAATTTGTTTTTAAATTTAGATAAAACTGATTGCCAGACACAGCCTCTGCCTGATGGGGTTTAGATTCCCCACTACTAGGTGGTAAGAAATTTGGAAGTCAACTTTGATGTACATTTGAATTGCTTACCGCACTTGAGAGCAGTATTGAAATCTGGGTTTTTTAAATTACTTTTGCTATTTCATGTTAGATATATGTTAGACAAAAATGAGTTTCAGACTTTGGTGTAGTCTTTTGTATTATCAGCAATTGATTATTGTAATGGTCTTTTTGTTGGCCTTCCTGCTTCTAGTAGTTGGGCACTCTCTATATTACTGAATGCTGCTGCCAGATTAGTAGTGCGTGGACGACCCTGGAGTCATATAAGCCCAGTTTTGTAAGACTTACATTGGCTACCATAACCTCAACGCATTCAGTTTAAAATTCGTGTGCTGGTTTTTACATTTTAAAAAATGGATGTTCCAAGTTATTTGGGAACTTATTGAAACCTTATAATCCTACCAGAACTTTGCGATCCCAAGAAACATTGGTCTTCTTGTTGTTCCTTTGGCTAAAATGGCACAACCCAAGACCCTAGTACAAGCTGCATTTACAGCCTCCAAGCCATGGACAAGGCAATCTATGACTTCTTCGAAGCCAGTACCTGTTGGCATTACTACTAAAGCTCCTGCCTTTGCCTTGAAGAGCATCCAACCAATTGTCCGCGGCCCCCATGGCAAATAGAACCCAGGAGGAGAGTGGGTTTTAAAAGGGGGGGGGCACTGTCATGATCCTGGCTGCTAGGCAGCATCCCCAACAGCATCCTCATGCAGCCAGACTCACAAGTTGCTCCTCTACTAACCACCTACTTGGTGATCCCATGACTCGGCAAGGCCAGCCCTATTTAGCCCAGCTTCTTCCTGCACTCGGGGCCTCATCATCATCAAGTCACCTTGGCTCCTTGCATTGACTCATCCTGCTTTCCTTGTTATTGCATGGTCACTCTGGTCTTGTTCTTGTCTTGCCTAGTGGCCTTCTTGGCCTTCCAGCTTTGCCCTGTGGCCTTCTTAGCCTTCCAGCCTTGTTCCATGGCTTCCTCAGCCTTCCAGCTTTCCTGTAGGTCCTTTTGAGTCTTCCGATCCTGTCCTGCAGCCACCTCAGACTTTGTGCCCTGCCTTGCAGTCTTTAGGCCTTCTAGGCTCACTTAGCCCTGCCTTGTGGTTTACTTAGGCCTTCTTGTCTCTTTTTACCTTGTTTAGGCTTAGGAAATTGCTGTACTTCATTTCCTAGTTATATGTCTTTGTGTTTCTTGCTCAGTTCCTGTGGTCCATTCCTAGTTTTGTCCTGTCCATTTCTGTCCTGTCCTTGTTGTCCCAGGCTTTGTCTACAGTTATAGTCCTATCTCAGTCCTAGGCCTTGTTTCCAGTCACAGCTCTGTCTTCAGTTCTAACCCTTGCCTGCAGCCCTGCCTGCCTTCAAGACCAATCGTGTCTCCTGATTCAGGCCTTGTCTTTGATTTCAACTATGTCCTGCCGACCACCAGAACCTGAGGGCTTAACCTGAGAGGCAAGTGGCTGGTCCAAGCATAAGATCCAGTCTGATCTTGCCCCAAAGTCTGGTCCTCTGGGGCAATCTATTTCCCTATTGGGGGAAATCTAAGACCCAGCCTGCCCGATCATGACACAAGAGGGAGGTCAGCAGGACCAGAAAACAGATTTGAAGCTCCTTGGGGAGAGGGGACAGGGAGAAGAGGGTGGGAGGAGAGTCATGGACTTAAGGTTTGGGGATTTTGTGAAGATTGGTGAGGCAGAGAAGAGTAGAAACGTGTATTGGGTTGAAGAGGAGGGGTACATAGGGATGGGAGCAGCTAGAACAGGGAGAGAGAAAGAACTCCGAAGTATAGGATTTGGGTGTAGAATGGGGATTTGACAGAGAGTTGGAACTCAGGAGAACTGGGATTCCAAGATTTGAGGAAGAGCAGGGACTCTGAGATTGGGTGAGAGAATGGGGCAGGAACGTTAAGACCAAGTAGGGATTTGTGAGGGGACGTGGGGACTGGGTAATTAGGTGACATGATTAGGGGGGGAAGAGGAAAAATCAAGAGTTGGTGTGAGTGATCTGTAGGATGGGGAGTGGGTGATCAGCAGTTGAAAGGGATCAGATGCTGTGGAGGGATGAGAGAGGAAAGGAATGGGTCTGTGAAAGTGTGAGAAGGTGGGGATGGGTCTGGGAAGGGATTTAAAGTGTAGTAGTAAACTAGGTAGAGGATAAGATACAGAAGAAAAGGGCTGGTAGCTAGGGAGGAGATAAACAACAGAAAAGGATCAAGGGCTGTTGAGAATATTAGAGACAGAAGAGGATGGAAATGAGACTAGGAAGTGGGGGAATAGGAAACTGGGGAAGGAGAGAGAGCAGGGAGATGGGATGAGAAGGGAATAAGAGTGGGAGAAGAAAAGATGATAGGAAACTTAGAGCTATAAAAAAGGAAATTGAGAACTTTAAGGTGAGAGATGGAGAAGGAGGAGTGAAATCTAGCAATGAGTAGAGACAGAAAAAGAAATTAGAAAAGAAATGAAAATGAAAGTGAAAGATCAATGATAAAAACAGATGTAGGGGGAGCAAGTGAAGACGACAAGAGGCAAGAGAAAAAATGGAAAATAGAAATAATACCCTGGAAAAGGAGGTAAAAGACAGATGAAGAAATCAGAAAAGAGACAGAGACCAACATGATTAGAAAAATAAGATGTCTAGACAACAAAAGTAACATTTTTTTTAGAATTTTAGTTTAGTGATTGGAATATTTTATCTTTGGGGACATATATTTATATATATAAAAACCCCTCTTCAGGGACCTCCTAGAAAGCAGGCACAAACTGTAAGAAAGTTTAGAGGTGCAGGGACCTGTCTGCTACAGGACACTTTCAGTTGCCCTCCCTCCTTACTTCATGAGACTAAGCTCAGGAAAAAGACAACATGTTCTCCTTAGAAATAGACTTATTTATCAGATTTGGCAGGATTTAATATTTAGAAAATAACAATTCCTGTCTCTAACATACTGGACAGTGGACACTAAGCACCAATTTACCCTAAAAAAGTTCTGTTTCATAGATAGGTTCACACATGCCATAAACCTTAGCTTGCTTATATATTAATACTTATGGCTAACTTACTTACCCTTGGACCCAACTTCAGGTGATATCTCTCTGTTCACCTCTGAAACAGACGCTAGCTGGAAGTCAGGAGAATGTGTGCAGGGAAGGACTTGCTTCCTGGGTTTAGAACTGGCAGAGCTGGCGGTGATCCAGGAAGGAGACTGGCTAATGGCTCTGGTACTTGCTGGGCTGTCTGGGGCTTGTCTCTCACCCTTACCATCTTAGACTCTGTATCACTTTCCACACCTGAGCAGAGTGTCTCCTCTCTCCGGTCTCCTGCCCCGGTCTCTTTGCCACACCTAATCTTCTCCCTCCTCGATAGCAGAGGCTATTATGATTCATATTCACTGCTTTCAGTGGTAAAACATGAGACATCTCCCTATATTTCTCCCTTCTTAAGTGGGATGAGCCAGCAATGGAGCTTATCTCACTTAAGCATAACTGTCAGCTGCTATGCAGGCCTCAGCTGTATGACATGTATGACCACCAATGGTACTACTGACCCTAGTATGACTTTACTCCCAGCTCTCTCTTGCCTCACACCAAATAGTCCACTTGCCCTGGGGTGCCAGGATTCCACCTCTGGGGCTCACAGGGGGGGGGGGCCCAATATACAATCTCTCAATGCCTTTAGGTTGCCTTTCTCCACAGTACTCACGTTTGGAATGTCCAGGCGTGATCCAGGAAACTTCAGACCACGGATTCTGACATCTGAGTGCAGGCAAAATGGTACAAACTATCATAGAGAACAAAATTACTTAATATATAGATAGGCACAGTTTAGCCAACATGCATTTAGCCAAGGGAAGTCTTGCCTCACCAATCTGTTACATTTTTTTTGAGGGTGTAAATAAACATGTGCAAAAAGGTAAACCAGTTAATATAATGTATTTGGATTTCCAGGAAGCATTTAAGAAAGTCCCTCATGAGAGACTTCTTAGGAAAATTAAAAAGTATTGGGATAGGGGCAGTGGTCCTATTATGAACTGAAAACTGGTTAAAGATAGAAAACAGAGAATAAGACTACATGGTAAATTTTCTCAGTGGAGAAAGGTGAATAGTGGAGTGCCCCAGTAATCTGTTCTGGGACCACTGCTTTTTAACATATTTATAATGACCTGGAAATGGGAACAACGAGTGAGGTGATCAAATTTGCTGATGACACAAAATTATTCAAAGTTGTTAAATCACAATAGGATTATGAGAAATTGCAAGAGGATCTTGCAAAACTGTGGAGACTGGGCAATCAAATGGCAAATTAAATTTAATGTGGATAAGTGCAAAGTGATGCACTTAGGCAAGAGTAACCCAAATTATAGCCGCACAATGCAAGGTTCCACATTAGGAGTCACCATTCAGGAAAAGAATCTAGGCGCCATCATTGATAATACATTGAAATCTGCTCAGTTTGCAGCAGCAGGCAAGAAAGCAAATAGAACGCCAGGAATTATTAAGAAAGAAATGGAGAATAAAACAGAGAATATCATAATGCCTCTGTATTGCTCCAGTGTGTAAGCTCATCTTGTGTACTGGTGCAGTTCTGGTCACTACATCTCAAAATAATACAGCGGAATTAGAAAAAGTACAGAGAAGGGCAACTAAAATGATAAAGCGGATAAAAAAATTTCCATATGAAGAAAGGCTAATGAGGTTAGGACTCTTCAGCTTGGAAAAGAGATGGCTGAGGGGAGATATGATAGCGGTCTACAAAATAATGAGTTTTGTGGAACGAGTAAACATGAATCAGTTGTTTACTTTTTCGAAAAGTACAAAGACTAGGGGGACACCCAATGTAAGTTGTACATTTAAAACTAATACGAGAAAATATTTTTTTGTTCAATGCATAATTAGGCTCTGTAATTCATTGCCAGAGGATGTGGTGAAAGCTATGGGGATAACTTTCATACTGGCATGTGAGTACACATATATGCACATATGCCGGCTCATGCTAATGTTGCAGCCATTTTATAACATACACGTCTATATGTGCGCATGGTATAAATAGGTTATACATTGTGCACAATTTTATATGGATGCGCAAATGTGCATGCAAATGCCACCCTCTACCACGTAAGTGGGGGGATTTTGGTAGATACTTCTGCCGACGCAATTGCCCAGTTTCCCCAAGAACACTCTCAGTTTGCCCAGTTAAAGGATAGAACTTGCTAACCTCCTCTAGTTAATAAGCCTCCCTTTTATTCTTTTAGCCCCAACCCTTAAACCCTCGCTATCTAGCCTCGTTTTTTTTGTTTTATTAGTTACACGCCATCTATAGCAGAAGTAAAGTTACACAGATAGGGATCCTGGCGCACGGTGGTGCACCTAAATACTTACACGCCGGTTTCATTCATATTTCCTGGAATGCCCATGTCCCACCCAGACCATGCCCACGCCCTCCTCCTGTCTGTAAAAAAATGTTTGTGCGTATACCAGGAGATACGCGCATACTTGCGTGGCTTTTAAATCCATGAGGCACATGCCAGCCCCACTTCCGTGCATATCTCCCAGCTTCAGCGCACATAGGGCTTTTAAAATTCACCCTTATTAGTGTAGCTGCATTTAAGAAAGCTTTGGACAAGTTCCTGGAGGAAAAGTCCATAAACCATTATTAGGTGGAGTTGCAGAAATCCACTGAATCTATCTATCCTTTGGGATCCTGCCAGGTACTTGTAACCTGGATTGGTCACTGTTGAAAATAGGATACCTGGCTTGCTAGACCTTTGGTCTAACCCAGTATGGCAAATCTTATGTTTTTATGTTGCATTCTGAACGAAGACACTGGACACTCCGGTGAGGTGTTCAGTAAAAATTTACTGCAACCAAAAATCCTTTAAATTTAAGTCACAACAAAATTCTCCAATTTATCTTCTCACAAAAAGAAGTAGTCCAAAAAGTACCTCTTTCCCCATTTCTGTCAATTGAGTCAGTGTCCCTAAGGTGGTGGACACTGTTATGGTTGTGGACCCAGCTGGGCTGGGGAAACCCTACGGGAATAGTCCAGGGCTACAGGGAAAGACAGAACTGAGCTAGGGTATCTTCAGCCTATACCAGCCACCTCCCCCACAGGTTGAGCCCTTGGGGTCTGGCGGCTGGCAGGACTTAGACAGGGGTTTGGATTGAGGCTAGAGTTGGACTGGAGCCGAGGCAAGGCTGAAACCAAAAGCAGGTGTGGAACTGGAGTCTGGAACCGGATACAGGGAGGCATGGCACACTGAAGCAGGCCAGGATACTGGAACAGACTGGGACACTGAAACACTGGAGTAGGCTGAGAACCGAGAATAGACTGGGACACTGAAACACTGGAGTAGGCTGAGACACAAGAATAGACTGGGACACTGAAACACTGGAGTAGGCTGAGAACCGAGAATAGACTGGGACACTGAAACACTGGAGTAGGCTGAGACACGGGAACAGACTGGGACACTGAAACACTGGAGAAGGCTGAGACACGGGAATAGACTGGGACACTGAAACACTGGAGTAGGTGAGAACCGAGAATAGACTGGGACACTGAAACACATGGAGTAGGCTGAGAAACCGAGAATAGACTGGGACACTGAAAACACTGGAGTAGGCTGAGACACGGGAACAGACTGGGACACTGAAACACTGGAGAAGGCTGAGACACGGGAATAGACTGGGACACTGAAACACTGGAGTAGGCTGAGAACCGAGAATAGACTGGGACACTGAAACACTGGAGTAGGCTGAGACATGGGAACAGACTGGGACACTGAAACACTGGAGAAGGCTGAGACACGGGAATAGACTGGGACACTGAAACACTGGAGTAGGCTGAGAACCGAGAATAGACTGGGACACTGAAACACTGAGTAGGCTGAGACACGGGAATAGACTGGGACAACTGAAACACTGGAGTAGGCTAAGACACGGAATAGACTGGGACACTGAAAACACTGGAGTAGGCTGAGACACGGGAATAGACTGGGACACTGAAACACTGGAGTAGGCTGAGAACCGAGAACAGACTGGGACACAAACACTGGAGTAGGCTGAGAACCGAGAATAGACTGGGACACTGAAACACTGGAGTAGGCTGAGACACGGGAACAGACTGGGACACTGAAACACTGGAGAAGGCTGAGACCCGGGAACAGACTGGGACACTGAAACACTGGAGAAGGCTGAGACCCGAGAATAGACTGGGACACTGAAACACTGGAGTAGGCTGAGACACGGGAACAGACTGGGACACTGAAACACTGGAGTAGGCTGAGACACGGGAAAAGACTGGGACACTGAAACACTGGAGTAGGCTGAGACACGGGAAAAGACTGGGACACTGAAACACTGGAGTAGGCTGAGACACGGGAATAGACTGGGACACTGAAACACTGGAGAAGGCTGAGACCGAGGAATAGGACTGGGACACTGAAACACTGGAGTAGGCTGAGACACGGGAACAGACTGGGACACTGAAACACTGGAGTAGGCTGAGACACGGGAAAAGACTGGGACACTGAAACACTGGAGTAGGCTGAGACACGGGAAAAGACTGGGACACTGAAACACTGGAGTAGGCTGAGACATGGGAACAGACTGGGACACTGAAACACTGGAGTAGGCTGAGACACTGGAGCAGGATAGGACAGACAAGACAAAGACTAGACCAGACAGGTAACACAAAAGGCCTAGGGAGGCCACTGAGCAAGGCAAAAGCTGAAGGCCTGGGAAAGCCACAGAGCCAAAGCTGGAACTGAAGGCTTAAGAAAGCCACAGATTAAACTTGGAAGAAGGCTCAGGAAAGCTACAGAGCATTCAGACATGTGGGGCCAAGCAGACTCAATTACAAGGCCCCTGAGCTTAACCAGAGGCAGGGTTAAATAGTCTGAACCCTGCTGAGTCATGGGATCACAGTGACTATGAGTGGAGAGAGGGTAAGAGCAGCTCCCCCGAGGGCCTCTGGTGGTTGGGAGGCTGCATAACAGGCAGAATCACAACAGATACTAGGCAAAGCCCAACCATCCAGATGTTGGAAGGTGGGCTCCCATTGGGGATTTGGATCTCCTTATCTTTCTCTCTCCCTCCGATGGTATAACTTGGACTTCTGGTGGTTGAAAGACCCAAAAGTGTTCAAAATCCAGAATCGCTTCTCCTTCTCAGTGGGCTGGAACTGGTGGCAAAATAATTCCTCCAAAACGCACAAGATCAACGCTCTCTGTAAAAACTCTTCTCTCTTCTCTGTCAGGTCTCTGCTGTTCTCCCTAGCAGAGCAGCAGGCAATTACAGCACCTTATCCTGCTTCCCAAGCCAGGGGTGAAACCTCTCTTTAGACACGACCAGGCTCCCAAAAAAGCAAAATCCATAGAACAAATAAAATATCTCCTTCACACAACTCTTCTTCTCTTCTTGTGAAGACAATCCCTTCCAGACCTGGAGGGAAAGAGTCCCTTCCCTTGAATCAGGCTGGGGGGAGGGGCAAAATGGGGAACAAGACACGCAACTCTTCTCAAAACTCCAGCTCGAACGTTAAACCAAAACCCACGTTCTTTTCATGCCCTGCCTGCTTTTAAGAAGCTGCCTGAGCAATCCAGGCAAACCACTGTGGAGATATCTGCAAGGGATAGTCTGTAAACTACTGAATCCTAGTTCAGGGCTTAAACCAGGGGTATCTTTGTATTTTACTCAGTATAGGAGGAAATATGTTGGTTTCAATTTTACAGTATTGTTTTCAGTTTTGATTTATATTCCATGTTTTCTGATTGGTCAGCTACTTCAAAGTGGACTACATTCAGGTGCCTTAGATATTTCCCTGTCCTCAGAGGGCTTAGAACAGTAGGAGGTGTACTGATTTTTAGGGCCTGGTGTAATTTTGCAGAGCTACCTTTTCTTAGGAAGGACTGCTGCTGTTTGATTCCTGGGAATTGGTACTGTTATGGTACGACAGCTTTGTTACAGAGGTTTCTGAGTGCCTTTCGACAGGGTTTTGTGTTGCATCACATTGTGCCTGTCAGTGAAAGGAGTTTGTAATGCTGCTAATGAGATGACACTAGAATTAGATTTTTTTGTTGTTGTTGTATGGTGAATCACCATATATGTCCCTTCTTGTCACCTTATTTACTTTTTATTCTAAGCTGTATTTCATCAATCAAACATAAATATTGCATTCACCCTGAACGCTTGTTTAGGGGGTGCTCCCTGTGGGTGGATTTGGATGGAAGTCGATAGGAGGTCCTTACTGAGATTCCATCTCTCATATTAAATCCCATCCAAATCCAGGCACAGAGTGTGCTGCCAAGAAAGCAGAGCAGGCCAAGCGAGAGGCTGTGACAGTAGTGTTATGCTGCAATCAGACCCTGGCAAAGCCTGTGGACAACAAGAGAAAATGTTGGCTGGCTAAACCCAAGGGTTGTGACTTTGCGGGCATCCCTGCCACCAGTGGGGCTGGGTTGAGACTGGGGGAGATTCCCGAAGAGCAGGAAGGATGCCCCCTGCCTTCCTGCTCTTCAACCACACAGGGGACCTTCCCCTTTGCTCTTCAACTGTGCTGCTCCACCTCCCACTCTTCAGCCAACCGGTCCATGCCAGTTTAGGGGAGGGCAGCCAACCAGTCCCTGGCATCAAAACACTGCTTAAAATCACTGCACCTGTGAACGGTGTTCAGACACTGGTAAAGTTATTGCTAGGGGATAAAAAAAGGGAAGCCATGAAAAGCTCCATTTGAATTCTGGGGTGGGGGCAGCATAGTAATCATTTTTCTCTCCCTTTCTAGATTCCCCCCCCCCCCCCCCATGCTGATCAGCGGCAGGAGGAGAGCAGTGGCCCGACTGATGCTTTGAACCGTGCAGCTGTACAGAGTCCCATTTGTTTCAAAGCAGCAGTTGGGCCCAGAGCTGCAGGGGTGGAGGATGTGGCCCATGAACTACAGGCCACCTTCTCTTCCTGTTGCTGAACAGCTGCAGCATGCCCGATCTGGGCCTGGATCTCCTGCAGCGATTCCGTGGGAAGGGCCAGATTTTGGTTGTGCTGCAGCCCCTGTGGCTCACTTCATTCTGATGCCTATGGTTAGAAGGGTTGAGGGGAAAAATGGGAGAAATGCTTAGTAAATGAAGCCCTAAGTTAGCTGGATAATGTGCACAGGGGTGGTAAACCTTGGATCGGTGCACTTGAATGATGTCACTCCAGGGGCTACTTAAGTAATGACTCTGTGCTTGTTCCTCACCTCACAAACAGGTCCCCTGGCATCCTTGTGTCCCAGTGCATGTTGCTAATTGTGTCTTGTTCCTGCTGCATGCCTTGCCTGTTCCTGTCTTGTTTCTTTGTCTTCTTAGTTGCCTTCATGTTGCTTGTTCCCTGCCCATCCTTCTGGATTTCCTGTCCCTGTTCGTGCCCTGTTTTGCTTGTCTTGTTAGTCCTGTCTGTCTCGGATTGCTTCCCTGGATCCTGACCTTGGTCTGGCTCCTGACTTCACTGTCTGCTGCCCACCCTGACCTCTGACTTTGTATCCATTCTGCTGCCTGCCTCAAGCTCTGGCTTGGTATCTGTTCTGCTGCCTACTGCCTGCCTGGATTGGACACTAACTCTGGACAGCCCCAGGGACCCACCAAACTCCTACCGGCCACCAGAACCCAAGTGCTTAACCTGAGTGGGAAGTGGCTGGTATAGGCGACACTCCAGTTGGTCCCGCCTATGGGCTTCTCCATCAACTGCCGGTGTAGGCTTAGTAGGTTTGCCCGATAGGCTGTGCCAACCACTCCACAGTAACAAGGGTCCACTTTCTCTGTCAGTGTTACAGTCTTGCAGTGCATGTGCCTTGACTTCTCATTGCCTTGTCCTGCCCAGCCTTGGTTGTCTTACTCGTGTCTCATCCCGATACCTTCTCTTGCCCTGTCTGTCCTCTCTGCCTGACTCCCGGTACTGACCTCTGCTTCTGACCTGACCACTCTCTTGCCTGCTTCTGCTACAGACTTCTTGGACTTCCACCTGCCCTGACCTTGGCCTAGACCCGGATACTGATTCTCACTGCCTGCCCTGACTTTGGCTTGGATTAGGACCCTGTCTACTTGTTGCCAGCCCTGACCTCGACTGTCCTGGCACCAGGTTAACCCGCTCCACAATTCGCATAATGTTTGCATTGGTCCCATGCTGAAGTGAAACCGATAAAGACTTTTTCCAGCTGTGAGTGTGACCAAGTAAAACTGTAGTAGGTTTGCTTATTCTTAAAAAATTAACAAAAAGTTGTTGCTACTGTAGTACTAGACCTTGCAGTGGCGTGGCCATAGTGCAGGCCCAACCCTCCATCTTCCTGCATTCTCTGGTCATCAACTCGCCATCTTTGTTAAGGAATCAAGGTGTGGGCCTTGATCAAAAAAAGCTGGGAAGATGGTGAGCCGGGCCTGCATTACAGCTGCGCCACTCAGGGTCTGTCTCCAGCTCTCCAATCATGCCTCAGTCTCACTCGATAGAGGGAAAGGCCTCCATGGGGGTCTTTGCAGGCTGCGGGAGTCATAGGTGCATGCAATTGTATACCCATGGGCCGATATGGATAAAAATTGCCCGGGCCGATACTTTCCCACAACCCGCCCCTCCTCGACCCATTCCCTGACTTTGTCTGACAGTTCCTTATGGGACTTTCACCTAAGCCTTGCTGACCACTGGAACCCAAGGGCTCAATCTGCGAGTAACCGGGCTGGTATAGGTGAAGTTTCAGCTCCATTCCCAGTAAGAGCGAGTCCACCAGCTATCGGTGTGGGCTTAGCGAGTTTGCCCGCTAGGCTGCGTCAACCGCACCACAGCCCAAGGGCTCACATCACTGACAATTGCCAGCACTTTTATCAGGGTAATCCCTGACCCAGATCAGGGGCAGATTGGCCTATTGGAGGATCGGGCATCCCCGGTGGGCCGGTTGCTCTGGTCACGTGGTCTGCCGAGCACGGCTGCGACAGAGCCGTGCTCGGCAGACCACGGGTATCTCCTGGGCCGACCTGGGCAGAAAATCCCCAGGGCCAGATCGGCCCTGGGGATTTTCCGCCCCTGACCCAGATACAATTTATCCAGAAGCTGGAGGCATTTCAGGGTAGAGTTAAGTTAGTTGGATAACTTATTTGGCTAACTCCGATATTCAGAGTTAGATAGGTTGCCCACATAAAAGCCTGCCTAAGAGCAGTCCTAAAGCCATTTGGCTACGTACCCAGATAACTTTCACCTTAACCAGCTATATTCAAAATATAACCACTTAAATAACAACAAATAAAAATCCTTCTGAGCCAGAAGTTCCAATTTTCCCACCCACTGTGCCACAACATCACTAAAAATGTTGCCAGACATAGCGCATGATCCACCTCCCTCCTCAGCCCAACCCCCCTCAACCAAGAAAAATACATTGCGGTCATATTGACCCAAGAATTCTCCCTGCTTCCCCCCCCCCCCCAAATTAGCAAAAAACATGTGTGATCTGCGCCCTATGCTAACCCAACTTTCATCTCCCAACCTGAACCCTCCCGCCGTACCAAGAACCCCCCCCCCCCAAAGCTCCAGGGCTCCTGGGATCACACTTCATTCCTGCTGCTCCTGGCAGCACCTAGCATTGCTTTTGACAGCAACGCTGTTAAGCGTAAGCTGCCACAGTCCAAACAATGCTAAATGCCGCTGAGAGAGGTAAGAATGTACTGCTCTCTTGGCAGCGCTGGAGCTTTTGGGGGGGCTCCTGGTGGGGCAGGAGGGTTCAGGCTGGGGTTGCTGGTGGGAAAAGGTTAGGGTAGGGGTTAGGATAGGGCTCGGAGCACACATGTTGTTTTTCAAATGTGGGAGGCAGGGAAGTTTCTTGGGCCAATGTGAGTTTTTCCTTGCTTAAGGTACTCGAGGAGGTTGGTGGAAGGGTGGGGGGGGGGGGGGAGATTGGGCACTGTTGGGCAACATTTTTAGTGATTTTGTGGGGTGGTGGAATAGGGGATCGCACCTGTTGACCCGGAAGGAATTTAAAAAAAAATGTATTGTTACTTAACCAGCTATATTCAAAATATATATGGTTAAAGTTATGCTCCTACCTGAATAACTTTAAACCTAACCAGTTAGCTTGAAACATAGCCGGTTAGGTTTTATCGTTATCTGGCTATGTGTGTAGTTCTATCATTTTAAGTGAGCATATTCGGCAGGATGTTTATTGAGCTGAATATCTGTTTCAAGTTATCCAACTAACTTTAGCCGAATGGCTTCTCCGCTCTCCTGCTTGCTGAATATGGACCTTGCAGATTCCAAGACAAGGAATCTAAATTCTTTTTTATTTTTTATTTTGATGGCACTTCTTCTTTAATAAGACCTTTCAAATGGCAACATCCCCTGCTCTCAGTATGCTGCCTATACATTTGCCTGTGTTTATAAGCGAGGGTTGGTTTTGTCTGAGGTATCCCAGTGACCTCTCTTCTTGTTTCCTTACTGCTGAACTAACACAGAGCACAGTGGGATGTGCCAGGAATTTTGCATGTGCCTGGGATGATGCATTTCTTGGAATCATTTTTATATCAATATTGTGTTAGTAACTGACTTTGACAGATTACTCATTAGGTGTCTCAGCCACCACTGACAAGCAAGTAATGTATAAATTGCTGTACTTTGCACATCATTATATGACTGTCTGGTCACAACATATATCTGTTTTTGAATGATAAACTTCATCGTATATTTTGCCAAAATGTTCATGCTAAGACTGCTTTTGATACAGTCCCCAAATGTGATATGCCATTGTTTCACAAGATTATTCACAGAGAATGCTTTGAATACACTTTGAGGTTAACTTTCAAATAACTTCATTCAGCAACATATATACATGTATATACCATGTACACATCTACCATAGTATGTTATAACCACAAGTATCATATATGCATGTATTATAAAATACGTACATCTCTACCCTGCAACATACGCGCAATTCTTTGCTTAAGCATGAATAGATGCAATGCATTGAAAGCGAGTATTTTCAATGCATTGAACACGTGTTCTTTTCCTACCTGTTTTAAAAACATGCGTATGTATATTTTATGCATGAAAATAAAATAGGACTTAGTCATGTAAAACCCAATTTATATGTGCACCACCAGTCCACTCAGTCCTTCTCCAGGTCCTTCTCCAGGTCCTCCTGGTTCTTCAGCTTCAACGGCCTCCAGTTTACTCAGACCTCCCATCCAGCCAACAATACACAATAAACAAGATTAATATCAATTGCATAACACAATTAGCATGTGTAAAATTACACAAGTAAGTTGCCAAATGCATGCCCCTAAGTGTCTTTTAAAATAACAACTTGCATGCATAACTAACTGACACAATACTGTTGAATCTAGATAAAAAACAACCCGGTCTACTCATTCTCCTCGACCTATCGGCCGCATTTGACACGGTAAACCACTCAACACTTCTGGATCGGCTATCAGACATTGGCATAAAAGGCACTGCTCTCAGCTGGTTCAAATCTTTTCTACAAAACAGATTCTACAAGGTTAGTGTCAACAATAACGAATCACACCCAGTCCGCTCCTCTCTGGGAGTCCCTCAAGGCTCATCTTTATCCCCCACCCTCTTCAACATTTATCTATTACCTCTCTGCCAGCTCCTCTCCAAACTAAAACTAACCCATTACATCTACGCAGACGACGTGCAAATATTCATCCCGGTTACGGAATCTCTACAAAAAACACTAGAATTCTGGAACAACTGCCTCCAAGCCATCAACAACCTGCTCATGAGCCTTAACTTAATCCTTAATTCCAATAAAACCGAATTACTCCTCGTTTCACAGGACAGTAACTATACTATGTCTAACTTACTCCCTACTAGTTAACCTTCCCTCTCCACTAAAGTCAGAAACCTCGGAGTCATCATGGACAATCAATTAAACCTAAAAAGATTTATTAATAATACCACTAAGGGTGGATTCTATAAACAGCAAGTCCTGAAACGGCTCAGACCGCTCCTCCACTTCCAAGACTACCGGTCAGTTCTACAAGCAATCATTTTTTCAAAAATTGACTATTGTAATTCCCTCCTACTCGGCCTCCCAGCTAACACCATAAAACCTTTACAAATGCTTCAAAATGCTTCAGCCAGGATTCTGACAAAGTCTAACAAAAGAAATCATATTACCCCCATCTTAAGAAACCTTCACTGGCTTCCAATTAAGTTCCGAACCTCTTACAAAATACTAACAATCATACACAAATCTATACACAAGCTCATTCCACTGGATCTCAATATCCCTTTGCATCCACATATAACCTCCAGACCGGTGAGAACAGCTTACAGAGATACTCTCCTCACCCCACCCATCAAAACTTCATTAAATAAACGTTCTCTATCGACAGCGGGCCCTGCGCAGTGGAACTCTCTACCTCCAGAACTCCGGAAGGAACCTTGCCCAATCACCTTTAAAAAGAGACTCAAAACTTGGCTATTCGAACAAGCTTTTCATCCATACCAATAATCTCCCCTCAATCTATCCAAACATGTACACCATGTACCGTGACTCCTAGACACTTAGCCAGGTTTCAGTCTAAAATCTCATTATTTATTTATTTATTTATTTAAATACCCTTTAGTATTCATTGTACATTATTCCCAAGTTACTTGATCCAAGTTTATCTACCTGTTCGATGTAATCACATTCTTTCATGCGTGTTTAATGTTATAATGTAAACCGAAATGATATGTAACATTGCTACATGAATTTCGGTATATAAAAATGTTAAATAAATAAATAAATAAATAACTGTTAGCCCCACCCTAGAACACACCTAGACCATCCCTTTTTTATACAAATATATGTGCGCATGAAACATAAAGTACATGCATGCTTTCAACTTTTCTAAAATATGTATTGTGTGAGTACAGGCTATTTACACACGTATATGCTAATTTTTATGTGTGCATCTCTTTGAAAAATGTCCTCCTTACAAATAAATTTTAAATGGTGAAGGCATGCCCCCATAAATATGCATAGGAGGTCATTTTCAAAGGATTTAAGCGTGTAAATGTAACATACTCTCATTCAATTTTCAAAATCCATTTACTAACCTAAGGTGCACTTGCACGAGTAAATCCGACTGACAATTGAATGGCATATATTGTAGCAATTTTCAAAAGCCCACTTACTCAAGTAAAGTGCCTTTACTCAACTAAACCCAGTTTTACACAAGTAAATGCTTTTTAAAATCAGGCCCATATTGGGCACACAAGCAAAAATACGCTCAAGTTTATATTGTGCGTGGACCATTTAAAATATCCCTATTGTGTGTACTTACAATTGACTGACTGAGAGAGAGAGAGAGGGAAACTCTTTTAAAGGCCAATCTCTCTATATATCCCACTGTAAGGGGGGCACGTTCAGCTCAGGGTGGGTTTTGGTCTGCCTGTAACACCACTCCCCAGTGGTGGAATCCATGGAATATATACAGAGAGTGGCAGATTGACCCTTTAGAAGGGTCTCTCTCTCTCACCACCCTTCCTTCCAAAATGTTATTCTAGGATTTTTATTCTTTACTTTATCTTTCTTGTCAAAAAGCTAGGTAGAAGGCTAAATTTATAAATAATGTCTTTCATCTTATCTTTTTACTTAAAAAGCGAAAAATCAAACAGAAAACCAGAAACTGACTTTCTGTCAAAATATACATAATGTTGCTTATGACTATCATGGGAGTTATTCAAATCCGCTTCGTAAACCATTAGTTACTTACCCTTTCTCTAAGTGTCCAAGCCACAGAGCATAAGCCTCTGACTTAGAGCTTCCCAAACCTGTCCTGCTGATCCTATGTCCAGTTGAGTTTCCAGGATATCCAACAAGAATATGCCTGAGAAACCTGCATGCATTAGAGAGCCAGCATATGTGCATTTATCTCATGTATATTCCTGATGGATATCCTGAATGCCAGGCCTATATGTGGCTTCTGAAGACCAGAGTTGGCCATCCCTGCCATCTCCAGTTGGGTTTCTAGGATATCTACCGTAAATATGTCTGAAAAATCTGCATACATTAGAGAGCCAGCATATGCACATTTGTCTCATGCATATTCATGGTGGATATCCCGAATACCTGAGTAGGTGTGGGGTCACCAGGACAAGTTTGGGCAGCCCTGCTCTGAGTATTCCTGGACTATCAGTTTAAATTAGGTAAAGGGCCTTCCCTTGTCTGTGCCATTGAATAAGAAGCAGTGCTGCATTCTGTGGCAGCAGAGGAGAAGGAAGAAAGCTGCAGTCACATGCAGAGGCAGAGTGATGAAGTCATGGATCAGAATAACAACCAGCCTTGTTCCTTCTCAATGGCCATCTGTGACCAGCAGATCTACACTGTAACTCTGAGAAGAGATATAAACAAGCCTAGTGGGAGCTACTGTGCTATCATCTCCCCAGAATGAAATGAAGAGAAGGCTTTCAAAAAACAGATATGCTAAAGAAAAAAAAAAAAGCATATCTAAACAATTGTTAATTCTCGATAAAAGCACATCATCAGTTACTACAATAGAAAAGGTAGAAATGAAATAGAAGAATATCAGTTCAGAAGCATCAGTGATTTTATACTGCTGAATGATACCAGGTCTCAGCAGCTTATTAAGGGAGAAGTAAGGGGGAGACAGCCAATAGAGGGTGCCATCGGGAGGGTTGAAATACATGATGGCCAGGAATGTCCTGGTACACATAATTATCTCAGGCTAACAGTGAATCTCCTGCTCTTGACCTTTTTTTTTTTGTATTTTTTTTTTCAGCCGCTCATCTCTTTGGCCAATCAGGAAACAGCAGCCTGTAACCCCTGATTGTAGCAGAACAACAGAGGGGGCCAATAAGAAGGAGGTTTGTGGTCTATAGAGCAGGTAGGGGGCCTCATTGATGGGGCCAATCGTGGAGGCAGGCAAGCTGCAGCTCAGGCGCATTAGCATGATGATTGACAGACTGCAGCCTAGCATGGGGTAGAAGGCGAGATCTTGCTTTGGCTGGAAGCAAGGTCCTGCATTCTACACCATCCCCATGCAAAAAGCAGGCCATCAGGGGGATGGGACCAGATCTCTTCAAAGCTAACTGCGACGCCCATGTGGATCTGAGGGCAGGCAATAAGAGGAAGTGGGCTGCCTGTGCAGCCATTTCTCATAGGATCGAGATACTGGTACAGCATTTGAGAGGAGCAGAAAAAGATCAGTGAGTATGAATTGTGTCAGAGAGTATGGGGGGAGAGGGGGCTGGGATATAAGACTGCTGAGGTCTGGGAAAGAAGAGGGTACTGGGAAACAAGAATGCTAGGGACTGGGAGGTATGGGAGGGGAGAAGGGACTGAGAAGCAAGACTGCAGTGAATGAGAGCCAGATAGCCTGGTATGTGTATGGGTGATGGTGAGGGGGGAATGACTGGTTGAGATGGTGACTGATGAAAGAGAGGCAGCCTAGTGTGTGTGTGTGTGTGTGTGGGGGGGGGGGTGACATGAGAGGGGGTGTGACTGGGTGACTGTATGGGGTGACATGTAGGAGAGAGACTGGTTGAGGTGGTGACTAGTGAGAGAAAGGCAGTCTGTTGTGAGTGGAGGTGACTGCTGAGAGGGTGAGTGACTGGAGTGTGACTGTATAGGGTGACAGGTGGGAGAGAGACTGGTTGGGGTGGTGACTGGTGAGAAAAAGGCAGCCTGTTATATATGGGGGGCGACTAGGGTAACTGGAGTTTGACAGGTCAGCCCCAACACACACCAGGCTGCCTCTCTCTCACCAGTCATCACCCTAATCAGTGTCTCTCCCACCTGTCACCCCCATGCATTCACTCCAGTCACTTCCCCTCTTACCAGTCACCCCACCACCACCCAAACACACAGACACACACCAGGGAAATTCAATGTAAGCATATCCCAAAATGCCAGGACCCCTTTCCTAAAATACAAAGGGCTTGGCGAATTCAAAATATGCATTTGCATTACATGCTTTTGCTGACTAGAACTTGTTGCTATTATTACATCACTTGTTTGTTTACACTTGTTACCAGGCACTGGTCATCCCCCCCACAAATACCACTTTACAATTTTGGCAGCACAAACAAATAACTAAGGAGACAGCCAATGGGAGTGCAGAAAAATACCTCTAGCTAACAAACTGCTCTTGAATTGACACTTTTTTACTTATCAGTAACATTTTCAGTTAGCGCGCACTATCCCGTTAGTGCACACTAACACCGAAATAAGGGAAACTCGAAATAAACACACACATCCTCCCCGAAATAATTTTAAAACAAAATCAAATAGATAATGGCCTGAAACAAAAACAACACTCAAAAATAATTTAATGCACACCCCTAATACTTTCTGTGTAGGGGTCTATAGCAGTTCGGCTTGTTCTGTTTTCAATAGAAGGTGTGTTGGTCTTCAGGGGCCTGCTGTAATATTTACAACGAGGCTCTTTCCTGGGTAGAGTTATTGCTCTCTGAGTCCTGGGGATAGGCTGAGCATTTATACTGGATTTCCTGTGTTTTTTGTATAAAATAAAATGCAGTAAAACTTGTTCACTGAATTATTATTGCCCTGCATTTTTCTTATTTCCTAATGACAATACTATACTTAATGTACTATTTAAAAATCTACTTGCAAACATATTTTTCTGTGTGTTTAAATTTTCAAATTATATGTGGGTGTGCCAAAGGAAGAATCTGCCACGGGTGCCAAATACTTGAGTTACGACACCTCCAGGTCTTGTGCTGCTGAGTGGCCGTAGCTCCCTGGTATAATTTGCTGTGCTTGCCAGCACCAGGGAATGATGTACGGAGTGAATCTATGGATCAAGTTTGAATTCAGCAGTTCTGTCCCTCTGGACAAGTGGGAATGGAGCTGCACAATGGTGCTTAAGTCTGCTCCAGTTTATCAAAATGTATTCAAGCTTACCCATATTATCTATTCTTATAAGGGTATCAGGGTATTTAGGGAAAGAATAGTAACATAGAAAATGATAGCAAATAAAGGCCAACATGGCCTATCCAGTCTGCCCAATAGTGACTGTTTGCACATCTACCCCAAAGCAAGTGAGATAATAGGAATGCAAATCCAGGAGGATTCCAGGTAGTTTACCTTGGATTCGTTTCTATCGGATGGGAAGGAGACTCCAACAATTAGTACCCTTGATGGCAGGTATGGGAGCTTAAGGGTCGATTTTAAAAGTGTTGCTCACGCAAAAACAGCCACATACTGCGCGTATGAGGGCCTTGCGCGAGCAATGCACATTTTAAGAAACCGCGAAGTACCCATGCATGCATCAAGAAGAAGGGGACAGAAAAAGGGGTGTCATGAGTGTTCCAGGGCAGGACCAAGACTTACGTGCATAAGTCCCCATTTTAAACAAGCTGACCCTGGCATGCGCAGCTTGTAATCCGCGTAACTTTACTTCTGGTCCTGATGCAGAACAAGGCTGGAGATGTCGAGTTTTAGGGCTTTGGCACAGTGTGAGAGTTTGGGGTCACGTGGAGGGCTTGCAGGATGAAGAACCAGAGCCTTGATATGAACTGGGCAAACTGGTGGACTCGCGCGAGCATGTTTTAAGATCCACCTGCATACGCACGTAAAAGCCGCTAAAACCCCAGCTGAAATACATGCGAGAAGGGTACTTTAAATGTATTTATTTATTCTTTATTTATTTATTTATTTATTTATTTAACATGTTTTGTATACCGTCATTCGGTTTTGCCATCACAATGGTTTACAGGAAAAAAATATATGAGGACAAAAGTAACATTAGGGTTTTAACAGAGAGTTACATTAAATTGCGAGCACAATTTAAAATTGCAGCGTCTCTCCGCTCGCGCGCCAATACGAGCGTTTATAGGCGTACGCACATCCCTTTTAAAATTATCCTGTTAGGCAGCAAAATGGAGAGACGCTGTATCTGCAGTGATGAAAAAGAGGCTGATCTAAGTCTGACCCCCAATGGAGATGGATATTTTGTTTATAAATAGAAATATAGTACTGGAAAATGCATACATAATGGACATAAAGGCAAACTTAAAACTAGTTTGGAGTAGAGATAAAACTAGAAAATGTGTTTCCGGGTGGCCAATACAAGGGGTGGGGCCTGCTTCCTAGGTGGTGGATAGTTGGATGGAATATTACAAATACCTGATAGAGGGTATAATGCACCATGTTTTCCTTTCCTAGATATGCAAAATTGGGTTATGATGAAAGATATGTTTTTCTCGGCTTTATTATCACAATTTCTAAACACGATGAGGTCCACGTTCAGTAAGGCAGCGAACAGTCAAGTTATCCTGCTGAAGTCAGACGAATAACTTGTCCCGGCTCTTCAGCGGGACAAACATCCCGCTGAATATGCTCGCCTAAAGATTTCTGGCCACATGTAGACAGATAACTGGCTTTGAGTGGCCAGATAACTTGCTACTTAACCGAATATCGTGAAAGAAAAAAAAAAAAGATGTAGAGCAGGCCTGTAGCCCAATTCCCTCCTGCCCCCCTCAAATTTCATAAATGGCCCTACTGGGCCATGCACCCTCAGCTTTCAAATCCCCCCTAAATGTAAAAAAAAATTGTTGTGGGCTCTCCAGGTCAGGCCCCCTGACCCTTTTCCCTGACCCTTTTCCCTAGTTCTTTTTTTTTTTTTTTTAATCAAAATCTTCTATCTCCAGCCCTCCCTCCCCCCTCCTACTCCCCGGGCCCTGGTATTTCACTCACCCACTCCCAGTGCTTCCAGTGCTGATTCTGCCAGTAACAGGGCTGGAGGTGCCAGGATTGCGTAAGTGAACGCCTTGCTCCTGGAAGGGGTTTTCAGGGACTCGGGGACATAACTGGTGCGGGTGGGGGGGAGGAGCAGGAGATTAACTGATCTTGATTTTTAGAAAAGGTCCTAGGAAGGCAGCCAGGGGGGCGGTCTGCATGCACACTCTACAATATTTTTTGTATGCATTTAGGAGGGGTTTGGGGCGGGATGCATGGCCTGTCAGGGTCATTTATGAAATTTGAGGGAGGAGGGGAGGAATTGCGCTATAGGTCCGTGCTTCACTCTTTCTTTTCTTTTTTTAAAGACTTCTACTTAACCGGCTATTTTTGAACTGAAAATCAGCTAAGATAACCAGTAAACATAGGCCTGCCCTAGGAACGCCTCTTTATTTATCCGGCTGGATATCAGTTAGATCAAGACTTAACTGGATAAAATCTAGCCACATAAACACTAACAGCTCAATATTCAAAACCATGCCACTTAGCTGGATAACAGGCGAGTTATGAGGCTAAACAGCTTTGAATATTGACTTCATGTTTGTTTCTAGTCTTACTGTTATATCTGATTTTTTTTATGGAAACATTTAAAAAACAATAAAGCTGCAACAAAATAAGTATTCAGCTTGTACCGATATTTATAGAAACGAAAGGAATTTTAGACTCTTTGTTAAATAAATTGTTGAACAAATTTCTTTTTCTTACTGTGATGTGAATGATTTGCAGGCATAATAAAATGAAAACAGAAATACAAAATCTGATCCGACGTTCATAAAATGTATGACAAGCATGCTAGCTGGGGCCAGTGATTGAATGAAACCGGGCAGCAGGGGCGAAGAAATGAGTCACGGGGGTCTGTGCCTGGTACGGATGCAAATGAAGGTAAAACTTTACAAGAAGCTGCACAATCAGGCTATTCACGGCCCTGCATTAGCTGCTTTCCTCCTCAGCCTGCACAAAGAGGGCTTCCTTTCCATGCCGCATCAGTTATGGGCTTGTGAAGCAAACAGGGAACTCAACTGGGGAGTGGACAACAGTGCGGGCTGCGTGTGAGACCCCCTTCGTTGGAACATGGAGGTGCACAGCCGTCAGTGCATCACTATTTCCTGCAGAAGTGCTTGAAAGCCTCATGCACGCGTATTTGGTGCATGAGGCTTTCAAGCACTCCTTTTTCTTCCAGCTTGGTAGATGCCAGGGCTGGGATCGGGCACCATGAACCTTCATTCACAGCTACCTGGGATTTTTTTCCTCCTATTCTAAAAGACCTTTCCTCCCAGGGCTTGTTGGAAGGGCAGACACGACAGGCACCTAGCTGGGTTGTCAAGCTGGGGGGGGGGGGGGGTGCCAGCATGCCACGCTGCCACTGTCATTACAGTACAGGAAGTAAATTCCCAGAGCGAGGACCCCCACCCCCCCAATCCCACGGCCCATAAACAACATCGGAGGGGGACATCCCCACTTCCCAGCTTTCTGGGGTGCTGGTCAGTGCTCTCTCCCACCAATCCTAGTCTGGTCATTGCGGTTGGAAGCCACGCTCTAGAGCTCCTTCCTGAAGGGGGGTACTGGTTGTAGTCAGTTCCCACGAAGGGGAATTTTTCACTTCAAGTCCCTTTTAGACCCACAAAACACTCTCCACACTCAGAAAGGTATTCCAGCAGAAAAGCCTTGGTTGTATCAAACCTTCTTCAACAGGAATGTTTGACAAACAGAGCATTTACTTGGCGAAGGCTCTGTAGTCTCCACTCACTCATCCAATAATTCAGTCCTGATCCCTCATTTCAGTGATTGAACTCCTACATCTTTTAGAACACATTTTGACCCTGGAAATCCTGTTTGGCCGTACACTGAGCAGAACAAACTCCTCTCGTTTTTTTTTTTCTGGCAGAGCTACTTGTCTCCTGAACGTGAAACACCGTCAGGTTGATGTGAATAAAGCAAGCACTAAAACCCACAAAACTGTTTTAGCACGGATTTTCGTTCATTCGTGCAGTAAAGAGAAGCGTTCCTGTGAGATGCAGGACGCTAATGGCATGCAAATAGACCATGAGTTTGAAAAATGCGCCAAATCAAAAAACCATGTGAATCAAAAGTGAGTAAAGTTGAAAATCCATGCTAAAAAACTTGAGGTAATGCAGAAAAGTGCAGTAAAAAACAGGAGTAAAGTGAGGCGGGGTGCTAGAAAGTGGTTGGTGTGATTGGTGGGACTCTGCTGTCCATCTGGTTACTGCACATTCCTCCGTGCAGAAGAATAAAAAGCAGCCTCATGCAGGGCCGTTTTGTCAGGGAGTTCTGAGCCAAGGCGTTGAAGGATTATGGATTCGAGGTGGTGGTTGCTGGTATAACCCACAACCTTTGGGCAGTGACTCTCCCATAACGGTGGCTAAGATGCTTATTATAATACTGGGGTTTCTGGTGTTACTCCGAGAGCCACTAGATCCATAAAAGAGGGGTCAGGAGAGGAACATTGCCCTCCTTCCAAACAAAGGAACCAAGGGGACCGAAATCCACCCAACAAGTCTCTCAAGGGTAGAGAGGAAAGGCAAGCAAATAGTATAAATCAGCAATTCAAACTCTTGCGAACTTTTAAAAATAACATGTAATGCAGAAAGTATTTTTCACAACAGGATATAACATTAACATAACATTTTTCTCTCTCTCTTTTCTTCCTAGTATTCTTATTCCCTGTCTGGTACCGGTACCTGCTATAATAGAACTCTTAACAGATAAGTATTAGAGATGTGATTCGGCCGAACCTTTTGGTTTGGCCTTCGTTATCGGCCCGCCGCGGGAAATTTCGTTTCCCGCGGTTCGGGCCGAATCTTTTTTTTCGGTTGTCCCGAACAAAAAAAAAATAAACCACCCCAACCCTTCAGATTTAATTAATTACAAACCTCCCCCCCCACAAAATGTACCGAAGGTCCCTGGTGATCCAGAGGGAGTCCCGGGAGCAATCTCCCGCTCTTGGGCCGTCAGCTGCCAGTAAACAAAATGGCGCTGGTGGCCCTTACCATGTGACAGGAGCTATCGGTGCCATTGGCCAGCCTCTGTCACATGGTAGGAGCAATGGACGGCCGGCGCCATCTTAAAAAAGATTTTAGTAGAATTTGATCCAATTGATGTTTATTTTAAAAGAGCTTATGCTTCACTTCACAGGTGTTTCTCAAGTTTGTCTGAGTCCTTTAACACTTTTGCTTTGTCTCCTCACTCTCCTTTGCTTATACTGTGTGTGTCTCTGTATCTCTTGCTTTCTTGTTCACTTTAGCCAGACGGTGTTTGTGTTGGGTGTAAGCACTTACGCCCACATTTTCAAAGGCCCGCACGTAAACCCCGGTATGCGCACAAGTGCTGAGCCTCTTGAAAAGGGGTGGGATGGGCCAGGACAGGGCCATTGTACGCTGTCCCGGGGAAGCGCGTGCCGGCAACTGGCCGACGCGCGTAAGTTGCTTCTGCTCCCAAGGAGAAGTAAGTAAAAAAATTAAAAAATTCTGGATAGCTAGATAGGCATTAGGGGTCGGGGTTGACAGTGGAAAGGGAAGGAAGGTTAGGTAGGGGGTGGGGGGAGGCCTGATTGCGTCGCCGCTCCTACTCTTGCAAAATTCAGGCCCCCTGTGCGCGCCGCCCGCATATGCGTGTGCGGATTATAAAATCCGGCGTGCATGTGCTCGTGGTCCATGGATTTTATTACATGCGCGTTTATGGGCCCATCAGAGTGAAGCCTGCCTCCCGGGATGGGGTTACACTGATATACCTTTTTCTTTTATTGTGCAGGTGAGCAGCAGTGGATGGAGGCTGACCAGCCAGCCACAGAGGGCATGGCTGAAGTTATCTGGCCTGCACTTTAGAGGACATTGCCCTGTCCACTTCACTGACAATCAGGAACTGCTAAGCAAGACTATAAAAGACAGGCAGGTGGTTCGCCTCTCCTCTTCATCTGGATTGGTCAGCCCCCGCCTGACATCCAGGATGTACTAGCAACAGCATGCACCAGTGTAGCCGCTGGGGGTCAAGACCCTGAAGCTAGTTCAGCAAGTGCAGTGCCACCCCCCAGCACTGCATAGAGAAACTGGGAGAGCAGTTGGCAGCATAACATTTGGCCAGGCAGGAACTCCACGAACTCCATGGTATGACAGAGGAATAGTGAACCTTACAGAGTGAGATGTGACACATGAAAAGAGGAATGCGATAGCAGGGCTGGCGCGTCCATTAGGCGAATTTTGGTGGTCACCTGGGCGCCGAAGAGCAGCCATGTGGTGCCGCAAGCAGGGCCTATCCCGCTCGCGGCAAACAGAAATAGAGACTGGGTGCTTCTCAGGGCCACGAGCAGCGCACTGCTCGCGGCCCTGAGAAGCACCCAGTGTTGCAGCCCCCCCTCCACACCTATTTCAGTGCCGACTGTTTCTATTTCTCTTTGCCGTGAGCGGAATAGGCCCCGCTTGCGGCACCACGTGGCTGCTCTTCGGCACTCCCTACGGCTCGGTGCCCTGAGAAGCACACAGTTGGCGCCGAAACAAGTAGGGACGGGAAGGGGGGTGGCAGTGCAAGGGTCGCCTAGGGCACCCAATATCCTTGCACCAGCCCTGCATACAGATGCCCACCAGTTCATGAAGGAGTACATTGGGGAAACAGTAAGCGCTTCATCAGTTGACACCACCAGGGTCCTACGAAGTCTTGATGTCTTTATACAGAATCTGACATGAACTCTCAACCACAATTGGACTTATGTTTCCCCAGGAGGCAAACTTATCCTCAGCAAGCTCCAGCATGACCAAATGCAGTAGCCCTCCCATTCTACACTGAGGCTCAGAGATGGAGGATGGCGGGCATTGGAAGGAATCAACTTCCACTGAGGAAGCATCCTCCATGTTGAACCACTGATGACTCCTCCAGACCACTGCGTCTCCTGGTAGACCAGCCCATGCCTAACATCCAGGATATACTAGCAACACCAGGAACATGAACTCCACAAAGCCTGTGTGCTGGAAGGATGGCGGACCCTATGCAGCAAGATGTGACAAATCGGAAGAGGATTGCTACAGCAGTGTATAGAGGTCTGCCAGTCCATAAGAGAGTACACCTCTGCTGAACCACTGATGACTCACCTGCTCCTGGGCGAAAATCTTTTCTGAAGCTACCTTATGGTGTCTACTCCTATGACTCATCCAGATCCAGGCTAAATCACCAATGTGCAAACAACCTCCTGCCCAACCAATGTCATCCAACAAATCTTCTCCTAGGGGAAGAGTGTGCCAGAGCGAGAAGACTGTAAGATGCCGGAGAAGAATTCTATCATTAAGTACTCCCGGAACTCCCTCCTTCAAGTATCACTTGGTGCCAACCTTCAAAAATCTGCAAGGTGCAATGGCAAACTTGAACAGCTGTGATGGTATCCAAGGTGTAAGGTTACAAATGGATATTAACCATACAGCAAAATGGTATTATCTGGGACCTGGTGGGGCAGAAGACACTGGGGATTGATTGCTCCTGCCCCTTGGACCCATGCAGGGAGTAAGAGACTGGGAGGAATAGAGGTGGGGGGGGGGGGTCTGGGGAATGTGAGCAAGCCAAGAGGTGCTTTTTGAGTGAGGGAATAGATGTAATTCTGGAGGAGGGTTGAAGGAGGTGGAGGGGGTGGGAGGGGGCAGGGGAGGGACAGCTACAAATCTAGCATGTGTTCTTTTCACAGGGCCTGGCTGTTGATGCATTTTGAAAACAAAACAAAACAAAATTTTGTTCTTCTTTTTGTTTTCAAAGTGAAATAGAATGAAACAGGACATTTTGCAGAAATTTCCCATTTTATTTTAAACAAAAGCACATCCCTAGCCCCTAGGGACCTATATATATATATCCCTTCACAGGCACATTTGATGTCTAAGAGCGCACAGAAAGGAGTGGGCTCTTAGACATGGAAATACGACATATTCCTTACTCCAAAAACATGTCCTTGTAAATTGGCACATTTATTAGTTGGGAATTTAAGGGATCATTACGGGAACTAAAGCTGACAAACAGGACCGTGAAAGTAATTTGTGTTTGCTTCCCTGCTGTTGGAAGTCCCTCTGATGTCCTGGTCTTGTGTCTTACAATGAAGTCCTGTGATTGTATGTGGGATCTCCCTTTGTTGCAGGAGCTGCCCATTTTAGGAACAAAAGCGGCATTAATTGTTTTATCATATCTATCCATAGGTGAATCTTAGATCCAAGGATAATCTCTACCATTAACTCTTGATGAGTTTTGAGGTGACTTAGAAGACCAAGGCTCGAACAACAAGTCTGTCCACAAAAAGCTGCAGATTATTCCAGAAGTCCTGGGTTTCGTTCCTTTTCTTTCTTGTGTTGTCTCTTTTCTGCTACACACAAAAGTGATTCATCTTGAAGCAGCCACCAATAGGCGGAGGTTGCTGCGTCACTTATCTCAGTCAGTGGCCAGCTTCTCCCAGCTCGGGATGACAACATCTGTTTGCTTGAGGCATCCTTTGAAATGTCTCTGTAATATTTCCTCTGGCGGACTGGAGATCTCTGGCTGAGAATGAGCTGGGAGCTGGTAGTAGTATTTCTTTTTCTAAAGCTGTTTATTTTCAAGGTTAAGGAGCGTTGTCTGCCCAGTTTGATGAGATTTATGTGCACTTTCCCAATGATGTAGAGACACCCGGGTGCACTCAAAGGCACAAATTCTAGGCACAATGGGACTTTATATAATATACCATCAAATGGAAATTTCTTTCACATTGAAAAATGCAAGTTCTAAATTTTAATTTCAAGTGTTCGGGATAGACAAAAATATCAACAAAGGCAAGCAGAGGGATAATGAGCCATTTTGTTGGCTTCAGCTACACAATTACAAACACAGATGCTGAGCCCACTCCTTTTTATATTTTTCAAAGTCACTGTAACCGAGAACTATGTATGAAGGTTGGAAAATGAAAATTAATGACCTCGACTAGAACATTAATAGATCTAACCATTTTTGGCACTTTGCTTATGAAGGCACATCAGCTGCTAACGAGGATCTTGCTAATTTCAAATGAGTAATATGTGTGCTGCTTGCTTACTTTAGACATGACATCCTGATTTTAATATTAACTTGATTCAGGGTTAATCTCAGCAATTTCAACTAAAGGCCCAAAGTGAAAAGGTTGGCTCTGAGAAATGTTGTCTGTGTGTCAGTTAGACTGATGTGCTGTGCATTCAGCGTGGACAGCGCCTTCTCTTTAGGAGGGATGCTCCCTTTTTTCCAGCAGAAAAATCTTATCAGTTTTCTGCTCTCTCCCTCCTACAGTGCTTTTCAGTGGTGGATTGAAATGGCTCTCTTCTTTTCTCATAAGTGCTTTGCACTGTTGGCCTGAATATTGCTCATGATAAATCACTGTGTGTCAGCAGTGTTGTTTGTTTGGTGCTGGGAAAGGAAATTTTAATCATGATGGGTTTTAGAACTCCCTACGCCAATGTCCTCATAGGTTTCATAGTTTGCCAAGGAATGTCATGGACCTTTCTTTCTGTTATCAAACTGCAAGTGAGTGGGAATGTGTAACTGTGTAGTCCTGGGATTGCCCCGGAATGGATTAATTTTAACCATATTTCCTGTTTTTTTATTTTATTTTTTTTATTTCCATTAGATTTTGGATCTCTGAATTTTGTTGAACCTATATTGCTAGAAGAGGACTACCATTTGTTGACGCAGAGATTGTTTGCTACACCCTGCCTGCCCTGAATTGTACGTGATACAACAAAATCAATTTTTTCAAGGCAGTGCTTGAGTCTTACAAATGTTTTTGAAAAAAAAACGTATTTATTTTATTTATTTATTTATTTATTTAAGTCTTTTCTATACCATCGTTAAGTAGCTTCCGTCACAACGGTTTACAATAGGCATATAAAGATAGGGATGCTGAGACGTTAATTTACACAAGTGCCATATCTGTTCAGTACATAGTTTTTTTTTTAAATAAAATAATTGGAATGTGATACAATATTGTTTGGAGTTTTTTATTTTTTTCGGAATTAAAGTAATACTAACTTATAAGTGTCACTTTATCTTAAAGTGATGGATGATAAAATAAAGTAATATAGAATAAAATACAGCTACACACGTATTGAGTGTAGTGGTGTGTGTTTGATATTCATTTTCATTTGTTCCTACCTCCCACTTCGCCGGTTTGCAAAAGAGAAGTAAATTGGCTCCCAAAAACTATATATATCCATGACTAGTGGCTAAACCTAGGGACCACAAGTGCACATTCCAAAGGGAATGAGAATGATTGCCACACTGGCCAGCTTAAAGAGAGGGAGAGGGCTATAAAAGAGGAATTAAATATCAGGGGACAGCAAATGGGGGCTTATGGTTTCCAGCCCTAGATCCAACTGATCTGGAAAAATAAAGGAGAAAGAGGAAGCTACTGAGCCAAAGGTAATAGAATAAAAGAGCATAATTCATAGGATCTAGATACTTGAATTAAAGTCGGACCCTTATGAGAACATTTTCAAAGGGGTTCTGTTGGAAAAATAGCATATACCCATGTAAGTAGCATGTATTCGCATATATGCTATTATATAAACATCGAAGGTATGCGCGTACATTCAGTTCAATGTGCAAAAAAAAAGGCAATCTAGGGCAGGGTTGCTCAAACTGGTCCAAAGGGCCTCCTCAGCTAGTCAGGTGTCATGATTCCTGCCCGAGGGCTTCCCCCATGAGCAGGCTCCTTACCTTGCTGTTGCCTTCCCGATGCGGCCAGACGCCACCGACGTCGGGCCTTCTCCATGGCCGGAGCTGCGGACTCTGCCGCCTCTCACGGCCTGGATGCTGCCCATTGCGATCCTCTTCAACACAGCGGGAGCCGCGGACTTCTCCATCATCCTCGTGGCTAGAGGCCGCAGTCCCCGGGCTTTCCTAGCGGCCGGAGCCACCTTCAGGTCCTCCTGCAGTGGCGGGAGCTGCTGCTGATGTCAGGGCCTGCTCCTCGACCCAGCCCTGCTTCTCTGCTTCGACGTCGGTGCAGGGTCGCTGTCCACGGTCCTGCACAGCTTCCTGTTCCTGCTCCTAGGTGTGCGGCCACGCCTCCTTGCCAGATTTAAAGGGCCCACGGCCGGATATGCCCTGGGTCCCACTTAAGGATTGTTTCCTGTGTCAGCCCTATAAAAGGGCTGCTCCTGCATTTCACCATTGCCTTGCATTGGAGTTACTTCGCTCCTGGAAGTCCCTATCTTCCAGCGCTCCGTCAGGTCCTTCTCAATCATCGTTGGAGCTCCATGTCTCGTCTGCTTCCTGTGTTCCATGTCTTCATCCCTTGAGGTTCCTTGTCCAGGTCTCCTGATGTTTTGTTTCCCGATGTCTTGCTTCCTGATGTTCCAGGTTTCCTGATGTTCCAGTTCCTGTGTTTCCAAGTTCTTCGGGATCCGCCAGCTCCTGTGGTTCTCCGGATGACACAGGCTCCGTCATCGGCTGGATTCCTTCCTGCGCTCGTCCCGCTCTCCGTGTGGTCCGTGACCAGCCTCTTCAGGCTGTGTAGGGTACGCAGTGGGACAAGGTGGTCCGTGACCAGTCCCATGGGTGGACTGTGTAAGGCACCCTGAGAGACAGTGCCAATGTCTAACCTTCCCAGCTTCTCGTCTCGTCTTGAGTCTTCCAAGTTCCTCGTCTCGTTGAGAGTTTTCCATGATCCTCATCCATTTCCAGTGTCTCCATGTCTTTGTGTCACAAGACCTACGTCTGCCATCATCCTCAGTCCAGCCTGCTGCTTCATGCCATTCCTAAGCGGCAGGTCCAAAAAGGCTGGGAACAGTCGGAGGACTGTTCATCTACCAACATCAACTTGTTGGCTCCGGGAGCATGCAGGTCCAGCACAGGGTAAGACCTTGTCTCCGCCATGCTGGGACACACCGCCAACCCTCAGTTCGGTCTTAGATTCGTCTGGAGTCGGGCCAAGGGCACACAAAAAACCCACCACATAACAGTCAGGTTTTCAGATATCTCTAACGAATTTGCATGAAATTTAATTATATACACTACCTCCTGTGTATGCAAATATTTCTCATGCATATTCATTAGGGATATCCTGAAAAACTGACTGGCTGGGGGGGAACCTAAGGACTGGTTTGAGCACCCCTACTCTAGGGGCATTTTGGGGCAGGATCAAGAAGTATGCAAGAAGTTGCTGTTTTATAAGAGATATACATATATAAATTAGCAAACTTATTTGTACAATTTTACACCTGCTGATTGAGTAGCACAAGTGAAATTAGATTTGTCTGTTATCTGCAGTTTTTGTGTGAGGCCTTGGTGAACTGGAGGGAGTTCAGGGTGAAGTGCTAGAAGGTCTAGGTGAACTAGAGATGGTCTGGTTGAACTAGCAGAGGTATCAGTGACCTGGTGATTCCAAGTATGCAGGCAAGTAAGTATTTTCAAAATGGCCTACATGCATACATTGAAGAAAAAGTTTGCCTTTTTGTGGATGATCCTAAAATCTGTAACAGAGTTGATACACCAGAAGGAGTGGAGAGAATAAAGAGTGATTTAAGAAAACTTGAAGAGTGGTCAAAGGTTTGGCAGCAGGGATTCAATGCTAAGAAGTACAGAGACAGGCATTTGGGGTAGAGAAATCTTAAAGAACTGTATGAGATGGGGTGAAATACTAATCTACATGGACCATAAAAGGGACCTTGGGTGATAGTGTCTGAAGATCTGAAGACAATGAAGCAATGTGACAGGGCAGCGACTAAAGCCAGAGGGATACTGGCCTGCATAATGAGAGGAATAACAAGGAAAAAGGAGGTGATAATGCCCTTGTACAGGTCTTAGGTGAGATCTCACCTGGAGTACTGTGTTCAGTTCTGGAGACCGTATCTCAAAAAGGATAAAGACAGTTGGAATCAATCCAGAGAAAGGTGACTAGAATGGTGCAGGGTCTGTATGGAAAGACCTATGAGGAGGCTGAAGGGTCTTAATATGTATAACCTGGAGGAGAGAATGTACAGGGGAGATATGATACAGACCTTCAGATACCTGAAAAGGTTTTAATGATGCACGAACATCAAATGTTTTCCATTGGAAAGGAAACTGTGGAACACCAGGGGGAGAACCAATATCAGAAAATATTTTTTCACAGAAAGGGTGGTGGATTTCTAGAATGCCCTCCCGGAACAAGTAAAGACTGGAATGGTATTGGAATTCAAAGGGCATGGGATAAACACTGCAGATCCCTAGAGACTGGAGGATGATAATGAAGAAATAGGGTAACCTATATTAAATTTAGGTATAACATTTCTACATGAGTGGCAGTTACTACTCTTAACCGAAGACATGGGGGTTAACCTGAATGGAGTGACATTTACTACCATAAGCAAAACTGGGCAGTTTTTATCTGCTATCATTTACTATGTTACTATGTATATGTTATTGTTTGTAAGGATTTTGGTTGGACCCCTGGACTCTGTGGCAGATGACCACGCCCACAGGGGAAGATCCCGTGAGGGGCCACAGGTCAGGCTCAACTTAGGAAACACACACACAGGTTAGATCTTTTATTAGACAGTGATGGTGAGCCACCTGGCTGGGCTTGTAGTCCCTCAGGCTCTGGAACAGCGATCCCACAATGGCTGTGCTGTATTGGAGAGAAACTGATATCGAGAGTAGCAGCAGTGAATGCAGAGTTCAGGATTCGAGCCTCGTTGGTAATGTACTCACGCAGCGGTCTCTCAGAATGGAGCACAGGAGCTGAAGTAAAGGCAGGCCCTCGAGGAGCGAGTACCTGGTTCCAGGGAACAGCTCTGAGAGAGATAGATGGTAACTCACAGATGGTATAGGCAGCGGTATCTTCCAGGCAGAAGTGGAGTCCAGGTAGCGAGTCCAGGAACATGGGCCCTCGAGGAGCGAGTACCGATTCCAGACAGCGACCTGAAAGAGAAAAGAGAGAGAGGCCCCCGAGGAGCGGGTACCCCAATAGAGTGGTCCAAGTGGAGGCAGAGTAGCTAGGTTCAGAGAGCAAATCCCATCCGTAAGAGAAACCTTTGCTAACTCGTAAGCTAGCAATTGCGTAGGCTATTTGTATCCTGTATGCATGACATCATCACAGGGGGACGTCCCTGAGGTTTGCGCCACTGAAGGTACTTGAAGCAGGGCCACGTGGCATGCGCGCCTTTAGGCAGCTGAACAGCATGGCGGGAGGCAGCGCCCAAGCCGGTCCGGGGACACCGGAGAGGACGGCAGGAAGACGCCGCGGCAGCCAAACGTCCGTCAACCGCAGGAGGAGTCGCCAAAGAGGTAAGGAGGGCAGAGTGGAGACGTCAGGCAGCGACGGTCGCAACAGAATACTTTATAAAATACCTGCCTTCATGTATAAATAGGGGTTATTATGTGTGCTTGTTTTTTTTTCCACCTAAAATACATATGCTATGTTTATAAAATAGGTAGAGAAAGTAAGCATTCTTGCACTGGAAATATTCGTGCCTACTGAAACATATGTGTGTTCTTTCTGCTGAAAATTGATTCAGTACATCCAGTTTTATAAAATAAAGTAAACTTAGATGTATGTATTTATTTATTTTATTTTATTTATTTAAAGATTTTCTGGACCATCAACTAGCAACTAGCAACGGTAACATGGAATAGACTTAGTTTTTGGGTACTTGCCAGGTTCTTATGGCCTGGATTGGCCACTGTTGGAAACAGGATGCTGGGCTTGATGGACCCTTGGTCTGACCCAGTATGGCATGTTCTTATGTTCTTATGAATATAGCTCAGAGTAGAACTGATAGAAACGCTGACAAATAGATTTATTGTCAGTCAGCATGTCCCCCTCCTGCGTTTTGACCTTAACTATGGTAGCTTGTGCTTGCTTTTTCTTTAGCATATGAGCTAGTAGCTTTCCTGCCTTATTGCCACCTTCGAAATATTTTTGTTGTGTTAAGGTGAATTGATGCGCTATCTGCGCAGCATCCAGAGAAGCAATATGAAGACGCAGCTCTCTCAATGTGGCTAGGGTAATTTGGTCCGTGCAGTTAGTCTTATGGAGCCTCTCACACCCCTTTAGTTCTTTAAGCATATGGTCTCGCTCACATTCCCTGTGTTTTTTAATATGCGCAGCTCTAGAGGTGAATTTGCCCCTAAAGATCGCCTTTAGGCACTCCCAGATAACTACCGAATTCGTCTCCCCCGTGTCATTAGTATCTACATATTCCTGAATTTCAGAAGCTAATTGGGTTACATAAGCGGCATCATCCAATAAAGAGTCATTCAGCCTCCAAAAACGAAGACCCTGATCAAGCTCTTTGAGCCGCAATGTAAACTATATAGGGGCGTGATCTGACCAAAGAATTGGTTCAATGTCCAATGACTGAACTCTGGACATGAGACTTTTACTCCCCAAAAACATATCAAGTCGGGAGTAGGTCTCGTGAGGATGTGAAAAAAATGTGTAGTTCCTGGCAGTGGGATAGTGGGTTCGCCAAATATCTATAACCCCCTGGGTATGCATTAGGGCTTTCAGAGCCTTCCTTGCCAATTTTGAGTCAGTGCTGCGTCCAGAAGAATTGTCCAGCTTCATATTAAAATCACCACCGATAATGATTTGACCCTCCACCTTCGATGCCAGAAGTCTGTTCAAGGTATCATACAAGGCATCTTTATGGGTCGTGGGGCCATATATAGATACCAAAGATAGTATTTCCCCTCCCACAGCCAATTTTACCAACAAGTATCTACCTTCCCGATCAGTACAGGTCTCCTTAAGTTCAAACTGGCAATCCTTATGAAGCATAATACCCACTCCCATGTACTTATGCATGGGTGACGTTGCTGCCCAAAATTGATGTGGGAACTTATTGGAAGACATCAGTTTTTTATATCATCTTCGTAGATGCTTTTCTTGTAGGAGCACCACATCAGCCTTTAAACGCTCTAGTTCTTTAAACAACAAGCGTCGTTTTCTAGGCGTATTTAAACCCTTTACAATAAGTAATAAAAATTTAAAACTCGCCATTCATAAGGCTCCCCCTCTCGCCTCTCATGGCTCCGTGCCTCTCATGCCCCCTGGTCCTGCTGAAAATCGAGTAGGCAGCCACCTCATCCAAATGTTCTAACATAGTGTATCGAATAGCACTCCCCCATTTGCAAGTTGACTGCATAGGCCCCTCATATGTACACGCTTTCACATAGGTGTGTTCCCTTCCCTGCATCTTATAACAATCCATCTTCTGGATAGCAAGAAAGTTACCCCCCTCCCCCCTTCCCCCAACTCCCGGGACTCCCTGTCCCATTCTTTCAGAATCATGGATGAAGACTTAAGTCACTCTCTGAACTCCAGATACCAGTGTTAGGTACCTATAATTGAGTCCTCACTGTTTGTTATGATGAATCATGAGCTCTGTAAGGTAAAAGTAACAATAGTGATCAAGAAATAGAAGTAAACTGTGAAAGACTCTGTAGGGCCATGATTTCAGCCGTTATACCACTGTAAACACAGATATCTTCAGGCTGGTTCTTTGTCCCTGGCACCTCCATCAGAGTAACGTTGAAGCCGTCTCCTGCCTTTCATAGCTCTCTGCCACCGGGGTTTTTCCTCGTAGGAGCCAGAGTGCTTGGCTGGAACCGGATTAGCCCCTGTCGGCGGATGACCACTGTGTGTCCCGCATCCTTCAAAATCTCTGCAGCCTCCTCAACAGTTTTGAAACAATGAAAGATCCCCTGCAGCGTGAAAACCAGACCACTCGGATAAAGCCATCTATACTAAATGTTAGCTGACATCAGAGAGGATGTAATACAGTGAAAATCTTGACGCTTTCACAGTGCAGTGGCAGCAAATCCATGAAGATCGCAATCTCATGGCCATCCCAGGCCCAGGTGCGTTGTTTTCGTGTGGCATTGTAAATCTTCTCCTTTTGTAGAAAAGAATGATAACAATCAACTGTGTCCCGAGCTTTGTTCACCACTTTCGGACACAAGGTTCTGTGGGCCCGTTCAATCTTAGTGGGTCATTTATCAAAATGCGCTAAGGCATTTTTGCATATGTTAAGTGCTTATCACATGCGAAAAGCCCTGTTAATGCATGCGATAGGCCCTTAATGCATGCGAAAATGTCTTTAACACATGTGATAGCACCATATCGTATGGTGTGAATCAAATATGAAAAAGAGGAGGTGTTAGGGCTGGGTTTGCCAGTCTGCAAAGTGCTATTGCACAGATTTAATGCTGAGTTTAACTCTTTCAGTAGTGTTATAGCTTGCATTACAGGGTGGTAAAGTTTTATTGTATTTTATGATGCCACCTGAAAGGCCTGGTGTGTGGAGGGGGGAGAGAGAGAGAGAGAGAGAGAGAGAGAGAGAGAGTTTTGCCATGATGTCCTCACCCTAGATAGGTATTTGTATCCCTATGGATGGCCCACCTAGTAACTCGAGGTGTGGTTTAGGTGTTAGTGTAGGGGGTTAGGGGCCAGTTGACATTCAACTTGAGATGTACGAACAGAACAGTGGTCTCTTGTGAAGATTTGATGACCTACGGAGAGAGGAAACTCACCCAAAGATGAGATTTGGGCAATGTTCTCTCCACCTAGCTTGATGTTACCCTGGTAGAGAGTCCATCAAGCTAGGTTGAGAGAACCTTGCACAAATATCATCTTGGAGTGAGTTTCCTCACTCCGTAGGTCATCAAATCTTCACAAGAGACCACTGTTTTGTTCGTATGTCTCACATTGAATGTCAAAGTGGCCCCTAACCCCTACACTAAAACCTAAACCTCACCTCGAGTTACTAGGTGGGTCACCCATAGGGATACAAATACCTATCTAGGGAGAGGACATTACGGCAAAACTCTCTCTCTCTCTCTCTCTTTCTCTCCTGTATATTAGCATAAAACACACACCTTTTGTTATCGCATATGATACTTATCGCATTTTGATAAATCCAGGCCTTAATGAGGTGATCCGGAGCAATTTCTTCCGAGTCTCCAGAGTTTAGGAAAAATCTAGAAATTCTTTCAGCCACCAAAGTGCAGTTGGCGTACTCCTCTGCTTCTGGTACCCCTCTTATCCTGACATTAGAGCACAGACTGCGATTTTCAATATCCTCTAGTTTATCCGCTAGAGATTGATATTGGTCTTAAAGCTGTTCCTGGGCTTTTTGCGTCTCATGTCAGCCTTCCCTTTGTGTATCTAGGCGAACCTCCACTTCATCAAGGCACTAGCCTATTTCCGTGGTTTCCTCATGGATTTCGTAAATCAGGGCGGAAACTTTGGATTTATAATTTTTAATATCTTGCCTTAGGACTATGAACCATTCCCGCATTTCTGCATCGATGTAGTCCTCGGTCGCCATTTTGTCCCGCTCATTGTCTGTCTCTTCGTCCCCTCGCAGGTAATAAAATTTGTGGAGATCCGTAATTTTCTTAGCTAGTGAGTGTTTGAAGTTGGAGCTCTATCACTGCGTTTAACAAGTTGTTGTCACCAGTAATGTCGGAGAGCAGAGATTTAGCCTGCGTCCATGAGGAGTGACATCACTTCCTCCCAGGATTAGCCCAAATCTGCTTGAGCAGAGACAATGAGCTAATCATAGAATTAGGTCACTAACATTTATTACTAAGAGACTATAAAACAAAATCTAAAAGAATTGATTTTCAGGAGGAAGTGCAGATAGCAAAGGAGGATCTGGATGATGATCATAGAGAGGGTGATGTCTTCAGTTGCTTCTCAGTTTGCATGTACCATGCAACTACTGTGAAGATTTCAAATTATCAGTTTAAGCTAAAAAATATAACTGCTTTATTAAGTGATAATGAATAACTTCTTTCTAGCATTTTCTTCCAAAGTCAACAGAAATGAACACTAGTCTATAGCACTTTTGTTTTGGAAATTTTGCCTCAATGATCTGATTTAGACACACTAGTATTGAATTTTTCTGTGGAACTCCCAGATGTTCATGTGAAGCCAATGGATGGTGAATACCGATGTTCTGAATTTGATTCAAACTCAACATTATTATTTTTTTAGTTTAAAAAAATCAATTAAATAAGGCCATATAAAGTAGATTTATTATATATTTTTAATGGCATTGCCTTTGGTGATGTGCACAAATGTCTGGTGATGTTATTTTTTCTCAAAAGCCATCCTGCCTTTATATCTTTGGATAAACTAGAGCCCCTGCCCAGCTAGTCCTTAGTTCCTCAGAGTTATTCTCTCATTTCCTCCTGCAGGGCTCAGGAATAAATCTCATCTTCAACTTCCTTCCAGTTTCCTTTCTTTTCAGACTGAAGTGTCACCTTGCCTGCATTTGAACTGCTGCTTTTTGCTGCTCTTTTTGGCATTAGTACTTACAGTTGAAAGATGGCAGATAGGAACTAAGAAGCCAGCATTCAAAACCTGCTACTGATGCCCCTAAATAACTTTGGACAAGCTTACATCAGTCCCCATGCCTCAGGCTCTCTCTTACAGGTGAACTTTCAAAGGAGTTACACATGTAAATGTAACATAACATAGGGAAGCAAGACGGCCGCTCGCCACTCTAAATCCCTCTTTCCCCCCTTTACAAAAGACATAACAACCTTATGGCTTAAAACGAGGCCGCAGTTTATTAAAACATAACCCGAGCCCGCAACTTTTTAATACAACAGTCCAAACAGCAAACCCCCAAATCAACCCTCCATTGTGCTCCTCTTCGCTTACCACCGCGTCCCAATGGTAAGTCTACTTTGACACCCCCCCCCCCCCGTAGCTTACCCCGCCACGGCACCAGCGAGGGTAAGCGTGCGGCCTGAGCATCGGCCCCCCCCCCCCCCTTGCTCTTTAGGCCTTCCCGTGTAGCAGCCCCAAACTACAAGGGCATTTCCCCCCCTCCAATGTCCTTCACCATTGAATACAAAACATTCCAACTTAGGGCTCGGGTTTTCCGCCGCTAAACTGCGACAAACATCTGCAAAGCATTTATCCTTCAACATAGATTTTTGAGGGCGGGAGGGAGGGAAGCAGAATTCTGCCGCTTGCTTCGCTGTTTCTGCCTAACTGCCAACTCTCCCCCCCACCCTACACTCTGTTCTCGTAACTCCTAGCAGCCAATGGCAAGGCAGCAATTCAAAAATTGCTGCCGTAGCCAATGCCTGCCTCCGCATTCCCCACCTACCCATCCCCACCCTCTCTAGGCTCTCTGCCCCTTGTGCCCATGTTACCTGCAGCAGCGCAAGACCAGCTTGCGCTGCTTACTATATAACATAGGGAAGCAAGACGGCCGCTCGCCGCTCTAAATCCCTCTTCCCCCCCCTTTACAAAAGACATAACAACCTTATGGCTTAAAACGAGGCTGCAGTTTATTAAAATATAACCCGAGCCCGCAAATTTTTAATACAACAGTCCAAACAACAAACCCCCAAATCCACCCTCCATTGTGCTCCTCTTCGCTTACCACCGCGTCCCAATGGTAAGTCTACTTTGACACCCGCCCCCCCCCCGTAGCTTACCCCGCCACGGCACCAGCGAGGGGGGGGTTTAGATAGGGCTGGGGGGTGGGTTAGGTAGGGGAAGGGAGGGGAAGGTGCGGGGGGGGGGGGGGGGGAGAGAACGGAGGCAGGCTGCCAATTTTGCACAGCCTTGCGTGCACCAACCCAGATTTTAAAAGATATGTGCGGCTACGCGCGTATCTATTAAAATCCGGCGTACTTTTGTTTGCGCCGGCCGCGCGAACAAAAGTACGCACAGGCTTAGTTTTTTAAAATCTGCCCCTTAGTTTCCTTACCAAAGGAATGTACTAACTAGCTGGGGAGGTTGAGAGAGATTTAGTAAACAATGGGTTGGACTTTGCTTCCTCATATGGGAGACTGAGATGGTGTGGCCTTAGCCTTTTTGACCACCAGGCACCATCTTAAGGTGTGGGATTTTTAGCTGCATTTCCTGACAGCAGGAGCTCTCTGCTTCCTGTTATTTGTTTTACTAACTTATTTCAGAAGAGTTGTCTGTTTTTCCCTTTGTGAGTTGACCTGTTTGTCCTACTTCTGATTGATGCTTTGCTCTTTTAAACAATTTTTGGAGATTTTCTCTGTGAGAGCCTTGGTACCCCCCTTCACAGAGGATTGAGGCATCCCTGTGTAAGATTAGATCAAGTGGCGTTCTATCATTTCCCCAGGGGATAGACCTGCCCGTGGCCTGCTGCAGATGAGATTCAACCAGAGTTGTTTTTCTGCAGTAACTATCTCCTCATTTTTGAGGCAAGGAAGTATGGCAGACCCTCCCGGTCTGGCCACAGGATGCCACTGTTCTTGTGATTAGAACACACTTTGTAAAGAGCCATCCATACTCCTTAGTCCCTCCCACCTGGAGAGTCTGGATTGGATGCCTGAAGACTATTTAGCCCAGCCATGTTAATACACCATGGGGTTCAGTTTGAAGAAGCAGACAAGGAGTAACGATGTCACTCAAAGGAGTTCATTTTAGAAGCGATACCTCCCAGTGCCCTCCCTGCTTCAGAGTCCTTCTTATAAGTTACAGAGAGATAGACTTTTAAGCCTGAAACCCTTTAGGGGCAAAAGGGCTCTCACCAGGGGACCAAAGACCTGTGAGCCTGCTCTGCTGTAGGTAGGCAAGCACCAGTGATGGATGTTGCTGCGAGAGACAGTGAAGGCAGAAGAGGAATCCAGTTTTACTGTTAGAAGTATGTTTTGAACTTAAACAGTGTAGAGAGGTTTTTAGATTTCCCCCTCCCCACTGGGTTTTCAGCACAGGAGTAATAGCCTGATCCCACTGACTTTTCCTTAAGAGAAGCCCCCACCCCCCACCCATCCGAAAGATCAGAGAAATAAAGCATGAAAGAACAACCAAACTAAAGGAAGGAAGAACAAGATCAGGAGATCCCATCTGGATTTCCACCCAAAGGACCAGGACAGGGTGAGTGTCTGAGGAGAAGATGTCTAAAGGGAAGATTTTTCAGTAAAGTTGGGGACACCTCTAATAGGATTCCCACACAGCCACTGGGAGAGTTTAGTGCATTTAAAATTATCATGGACTCTATGAGGGACACCTACTTTCAGAGGAAATATAGTAATCTACCACTAGTCAAATATAAACTCACATTTCTGGATAGTAGACTTTAATGTATTTTTACCATTCAAGCTATTTTAGCACCCAGACCTGGTCCTGGCTGAGTTCTTACAGCCTCTCACCTCATGCGAAGCACCAGATGACTACACACACACTGGCAATCTTTTCTCAGCATCTGGGCCATTTGCGAGAGCTTCCCCCCATAAAAAGAGTCTCCCACCAGGCATTAAGAGTCAGCGTGGGATGGAATGTTTAGCCGGAGCAGCCCCAGAAGAAATAAATTAGTTATGTGCCCTTAGGAAGAACCATCCTCCAAAAAAGGGGTTACAGAAGTTTTTCTACCCTTCCTTTCTCATTTGCTTTCACCTTTTTGAGTCAAAGTAACTTTTTGGTCCACCTGGAATTGAGTGCCCCTAGCACCAGGGAATCTGTTTCTAATCTACTGGGAGAAGAGGCATCTTTCACCTAGGAAGAGCCTGAAAGCAAAGGTTTCATCAGATGAGAAATAGATTCCTGTCCATTTCCAGAGAAAAGGAGTTGAAGATATTTAAGAACTGTGTTCTCTGCTGACTCAAGTATGCTGCACTCGAGAGGATAGTGCCCACTGCTACTGTCAAAAGGAGATCTAAAATATTCAAGAAGACTTCAGGAAAGGTATGAGAATTGGGACTTACGTTTTGCTAAATAACTGGGACTTTATTCTAACCATTCTATGGTGGGGAGAAGTTGTGGGGAGAAATTTGGGAGTGGAAGGAGGATTGAACTATCTTCAGTCTGAGTAACTGGCAAGAGAAAGAGGTCAAGGGTTAAAGAATTGGCTTCCAAAGAAAATCAGAGAAGTGATCTCACTTCTCAAGTGAGATTATTAATATTTCTACCTCCTTATTGTTCAATAACTTTATTTGAAATCTGATCTGATCTGAGTGTAAATATTCTTCAGTCAATTTGATTCATCTCTCAGTAACCAAGTTGGAAACTACATTGCCTTTCAGTGTGAATTTTGCTACTGTAGATGGCAGAGATTATTAGTGCTGTGTATAAGGATGGGAAAAGGGCTGTGGACTTTGGTAATGCAAAAGGGCCATGAAGCCCTGGGACTCAGATGTGTGAAGCTATTTGTGGAGAACTGGTTGCAAAGTGCAAATAGGTCCTTCTCTTTTCCTATGTGCCCCTGGATTCAGACTATGGGAGCCATCCCGCTCAGGGGTTACACAAGAATCAGCATGGGTTCACGAGCAACAGGCCTTGCCAAGTCAACTTTATTGTTTTGTTTTGTTTTTTTGGAATGATAGCAACAAATTTGATTTGCAAATAAGATTGCTATGGTTTAGCAGATTCTGCTAAATTTTTTGATACAGTATCTTATGAAAGGCTGATTTCTGATTTATATAAAATGCTACTTGTGACTGGGTAAGGAATTGGCTGAAAGGGATTCACTATAGCAGTGGTAGGCAATTCCAGTCCTTGAGTGCTGCGTGCCAGTTGGGTTTTCTGACTCTCAACAATGAATATGCATGTGATACCTGCAATGGAGGCAGTGCAAGCAAATATATCTCATGACTATTCAGCATGGATAACTTAAAAATCCAACTGGCTTGCAGCACTTGAGGACCAGAGTTGCCTAGCCTTGTAGTAGAGAATGGCAGGGGTAGATTCTTGGACTACTGGGAGAAAAACCTACAGAGAATCTTTATCTTTATTTAGATTTGTGAATCGCCTAAATCAATATACTAGGCGATGTACAAAGAAACAAGCTTAACAAATAACTTACAAACAGTCACAAACACATAAACGTAAATCCATAGGTGACAGAAATAGCAGTGGGAAAGAGCTTCATTCAAAGTCCCAATGTCTAGTAATATGTCTGTTTGAACAGCCATGTCTTCAACACCGTTTTAAATGTTTTCAAACCTTTAGCCAAGCGTAGAGCCTCTGGAAAGGAGTTCCAGAGGGTAGGAGTTGCGATGGAGAAGGCACAGTCTGTCGTGATGCACTGTCGGAATGTCCATCAGGCCTCGTTGAGAGCAGCGCAATTGGTGTGTAGGGCAATACATATGAAGCAAGGCATTGCCCCAAGGTGTCACAGAGGGTGAAATCAATTTGAAAGCAATTACAGCGATTTTATACTTGATATGTTCAGTGATTGGAAGCCAGTGAAGGTCTATAAGCACAGGGGTGATGTAGTCATATCTTTTACAAACAGAAATAAGACAGGCAGTGGTATTAGGCAGTAGTTGCAGGGTTTTTAAGGTCACAGCGGGTAAACTAATAAGGATGGAATTACAATAATCGTCCACTGGTAAGATTGAAGCTTGTACCACATTTTGAAAATCCAGCTTCTCTAAGAGATGTTTGAGACCTCATAACACACGTAACTTATAGAAGCCAGACTTTAGGATTCTTCTTAAATAAGACCAAAAGGAAAGCAGGGGGTAGATGATAACACCAAGGTTCCATATGCACGAATTGAGTGAAAAGGTAATATTCTCAATTACAATAGATATCTGTTGAATCTTGGGTGAAGAGCGCTGAATCAAAACACCCTGATTTTAGCAAGTTTCAGTGACAATTTGTTGAAAAATAACCACTTCCTAATGGTGGAAAGACATAAATTAACAAGCTCCACTGTGTATGACCAGGAAGGTCGGACACGAATGAAAAATTGTATATCATCGGCATAAAGCTTGTACCCTTTCACAAAGGCCAGCCAAAACCTTGCACAAGGGGGCCATATATACAGCTTGGCAGACAGGGCTGAACCTTGCGGTAGGCCAGTCACAATTTCTGACCATTGTGAGATTTTATTTTCGTTCTCAATGCATTGAAACCATTGTGAGAGGAAAGATCTAAACCATTGTAAGACTGGGCCAGTAATACCACATTCCCATAGCTGATATAAAAGGATGGAATGGTCTACAGTATCAAAAGCAGCTGTAATGCCTAAGGAAACTAAGAGGTAGTTCTTACCAGAGTCTAGGCCCCTCCTTAAAGTGTCCAAAAGAGAAAGTATCAATAGTTCGGCACGCAAAGATTTTCTAAATGCATATTGATGTGGGTCAAGGACTTGCTATTTCTCGAGGTAGTTGGTCAATTGATTTAGGGCAGTGCTTTCTAGAGCATACCGCTGGATTTAGATGTAACACGTCCTCCTCTCCAACACAACATGCTTAATGTTTCACACAAAACACTACATTGTGTGGGACATAATGATATTTCACTCAGACTGATCATTATGGTCCTAATCACCCAGAAAGACTCAGGAACAGGAGGCTGAGTAGGTGAACCAACTATTGTACAGAGCTGACATGACTCTTTTGGCTCATGAGGGAGCTGTTTGTACAATCATTGATACAACCAGAGCAGAAACTTCACTCTATCTTGCTTCATATAGGCTCAGAGTTCCTCTGTGAGAGATGTAAAATCTACAAGCAATTTATTTATTTGAAATTTTTATATGTTGCTATATAAAGATCCAAAGCAGCTCGCAAAATAACATTCATATTGAAACAAATAAAAGAAACAAATTTCATACCATAAACAACTACAAACAAAAACATGAATCTCAAATACTGCTAAAAATAAAAAAATCAGTCACCATGCTTAATAAGAGCTAAAGACTTTCCAAAGTTTTATAAAAAAAGCTATCATTAATGCTGCAACAAAAACATAAAAGTTACTGACCATATATACTGCCAGCAGACATACCTCTAGATCAACCTAAAAGCTTCAGAAAACAAAAAGGCCTTGAGTTGTTTCTTGAATGTTTTAGTACAGGTTTCTTTTCTTAATATTTAGTGATAACAATGTACAGTTATTTTAAAATGACATAAAAACATCAACAATATTAGTTAAATTGTTCTGTGTCATTTCTCATTCAAAATATAAAAAAGAACACAATTTTATGTCATCATGTTGTTTTAATGCACACTCTTAGTAAAATACATGCATTTAAAAAAAAAAAAAAAGTATGCGCATTGGGGTAGATTTTCAAAGGGGCCGCGCATAGGATACGCGCGTACCCACGAAAACCTACCCCAAACCCCCCCTGTGCACACCAAGCCTATTTTGCATAGGCTCGGCAGCGCGCGCAAGCCCCGGGACGCGCGTAAGTCCCGGGGCTTGCATGGAGAGGTGTGCCGGGGGGTGTGGCGGGGGCGTGGCGGTCGTGACGCGGTGTTTTGGGGGTGTGGCGCGGGTGACGTGATGTTTCGGGGGCGGCGCTGCGGGCGTGGTTTCGGCCTGGGGGCGTGGCCGCACCCTCTGGAATACCCCCCGGGTCGGGTGATGGTGCGCCAGCAGCCCACTGGCACGCGCAGATTTACGTCTGCCTCCAGCAGGCGTAAATCCGGCAATAAAGGTGGGGGGGGGGGGGGGGGTTAGGTAGGGGAAGGGAGGGGAAGGTGAGGGGAGGGCGAAAGAAAGTTCCCTCCGAGGCCGCTCCAATTTCGGAGCGGCCTCGGAGGGAACGGAGGCAGGCTGCGCACGTACTCTTGTTCGCGCCTGGTGCACGAACAAAAGTACGCGCTCGCACAAAATTATAAAATCTACCCCAGTGTGAAAACATAGAGGTAGATTTTCAAAGGGGTACGCACGTAGAATACGCGCGTACCCCCCGAAAACCTACCCCAACCCCCCCCTGCGTGCACCGAGCCTATTTTGCATAGGCTCGGCGGCGTGCGCAAGCCCTGGTATGCGCATAAGTCCCGGGGCTTGCATGGAGAGACGTGCCGGGGGGTGTATCGGGGGCATGGCGGTCGTAACGCAACGTTTTGGGGGCGGCGCCGCGGGCATGGTTTCGGCCCGGGGGCGTTCCAGGGGTGTGGCCGTGCCCTCCGGAACAGCCCCGGGTCGGGTGATGGCGCGCCAGCAGCCCACTGGCGCGCGCAGATTTAAGTCTGCCTCCGGCAGGCGTAAATCCGGCAATAAAGGTAGGGGGGGTTAGGTAGGGGAAGGGAGGGGAAGGTGAGGGGAGGGCGAAAGAAACGGGCGAAAGAAACGGAGGCAGGCTGCGCGGCTCGGCGCACGCAGGCTGCCCAAAATCGGCAGCCTTGCGCGCGCCGATCCCGGATTTTAATGGATACGCGCGGCTACGCGAGTATCTATTGAAATCCCGTGTACTCTTGTTTGCGCCTGGTGCGCGAACAAAAGTACGCGCTCGCACAAAATTATAAAATCTACCCCAGCGTGTGTACTATAATGAAACCAACAAACAAAACAATATACACGGAAAAGCAAAATGATAGAAACGTCATAACTCTGAAACTAAACATCATAACATAAAACAAAATAGTTTTCCATGGACACCACTGGTTACTGATGGATGGCGTTCTAGACCTTCCCACTCCACACCGGGGTAGGTTTCCATATTCACTCTATAGTAGAAGCAACCCCCAACTAAATCAATACCCAAAGATTTTCTGCCTGTGCAGAGAATGCAATCTAATGAGAACAAGACTCTAAAGAGAAACAACCACATATCTTAAAAATCAGGCAAAACAGATGAATACAGGGATATTGAAATGATGAACAAACTTTCCTAAAGTGAGCCTCAAGACTCTACCATGTTCACACTATTATCACTCAATGTGCAATTGGTTATCAGCACTCTTGCATTCAAAGGTGTAACTACTGATGGCCCTCTGCAGCAAATCTGTCCAAGGCCTTAATAAAAGGGAACCCTATGAGAGCCAGGTACTGCAAGGGCAGAACCCTCTTCAAAAGTAATCAATTTCCTCAAAAAATGTAATCAAAATTTTTCTAAAAACAGTTGAAATAGGCAATTCAAAAAAGCCACACAGGATAAGAAAAAAAAGCAGAACTCCATTACCAAATCTGAGTCCCGAGTGCAGCCATTGTGTTAGTCGGTGGACCCCTGAGCCGAGACAAGGCTGGTGCTACCTACAGGAGGGAAGCCCCCTGCAGGTCCTCGTTGTTGGGAGGTGGGTATGGTCGGTGAGGAGACCCAACAGGACCTTCACCAATACCAGCACATGTTCCCTGCAGGTTGAGCCCTTGGGTGCCGGGGCTGGCTGGACTTAGGCACTGGTCTCCAGTCGGTGAAGAATCCACGGAGACAGAAGATGAAACAAGGTCAGACATACCAGAGGTCAAGGCCAGCGGCAAGAAGATGAGTCCAGAGGTCAGAGGTCAGGCAGGCAGCGAGAAGGATAGATCCGATGGACAGGCAGAAGGTCGAGGCAGACAGCAGACCAGGCGAAGTCCAGGAAACGTGCCAAGGTCAGGGCCAGAGGAGCAGTCCGAGGAATCCGGAGAACAGAAGCAGGAACATAGAGCCAAGAGCAGGAACACAGGGTCAGGAACCAGGAATCAGGAAGCAACCAGCTACTCACTCGGAGCGGGACCTGTTGCTGAGGCAAGGGGGGAGATGGCCAGGCTGGGTTTATATAGTTGCCCAGCCTGACGTCATCAGCTGGGGCCACGGGAAGCTTTTCAACCACTGGCCCTTTAAATAATAAGGAGAGACGCACACGCGCGCCTAGAGGAATCAACAGACGGGTTGGTGGCGCCGGCATCCACAGAGGCAGCAGCTGCCTGCCATGCACGTGGAGCATGGAACCAGAGGCGGGACGGTGCGGCCAGAAACGGGTTAGGAGCGGGCCTCCTTCCCCTGGAGGTGAGGGACGCCAGCTGTGAACCTCTGCAGATGGCGAGCACAACACATTGCTTCAGTTACTCGCTTCTTCTTCAGGAGGAACTGCCAATGACGGAAAACCCTGACTTTCAGATCTATACTAAATCTTTGTTTTTTTCAAACTATCGGGGTTTCCGTCATTTGCAGTTCTCCCTAAAGAAGAAGCAGTTAATGTCGAATCAACAGCTGCTGCCTGGACTTGGAGTTGCTGATCGAGCTCTGCTCTCCTCTTGTGCTGTACAGCATTTTTAAAAAATGTTTTTGAAAAATATTTGAATTGCCTATTCAAACTGTTTTTAGATGTGCTTTTGAGACAGATGATTACTTTTGAGGAGGCACATTGTGCATTGATAGCATGAATGTGGTAGAGCCTTTAGGCTCATTTTCGAGATTATTTTGTTCAACATTTTACTACCCTTTTACTCATCTGTTCCACTTTCATAAACAGAAGAATTATACTGTTCTCTACTCAAGGAAATCCTGACATTAATTATTGTGGAAGGAACAGGAAATAAAGTAATAGATTTATATGACAAGGTTTAACACTACAAAAACAAAAGGCACGGGCTCTTAGTTTACTGGTTTTCTGGAATCATATTAGAAAATGAGTAAAATAAGAGCCCTTCCCTTTTGTTTTCGTAGGACTCCTGTTTGGTTAGGGCCTGGGCTTTCTGTTTATCAGATTCAAAACTAGCAATGGTCCAACTTACTTAGTATGACAGGCCAAAAAATCATTTGCCAAAATGTAGCTAAAATTAAGTTTTGTTTGTGCACTCTAGTAGTGAAGATGCCCTTCCAACAAAAAAATGAATATATAAGCTGCAGTCAGTTCCAGTTTTTAAAGCAAGCTCTATTAGCAATGTTTGAGAAATACTTACTGAATGGTAGCCTTGGTCCATCGCCAATAGTGACACCGGAGGATCTGCGAGATGTAAACCTAGTTTGATGGTGGCTCTTGCAACAAGACCAAAGATCTCCATCTCCCAGTATGTTTTGTCCCATTGCCAGTAGTGATGTTGGAGCTTGAGGTTTTAAACTTGACACCAATGACAGCAGCAGCCAAAGGAAGCCTGGGAACACTGTAGCATCCCTGGCACCTTTTGTGTCTCACTCTGCTGGTTCAACTCTCCTCTCTTCCTCCTTTAGGTCCTTCAGTCTCATCTCATATGGCTTTTGGTGCAGATCCCACATCATTTTGGTTGCCTTCCTCTGGACTGCTTCTATACCTATCCTTTTTGAGAGACAGCCTCCGAACTGAACACAGTAATCCAAAGGAGGCCTCATCAATGACCTGTACAGGAGAATTATCAACTCATTTTCTGTGCTGGTTATATCTCTTTCTTTTTTTTTTTTTTTTTTTTAAATTTAAGTTTTATATCTATTTCTATGCAGCCTAGCATTCTCTGGCCCTAGTCACATTGTTTTGCTACCTTTAGATCATCAGACACTATCACCCAAGGGTCTCTCCCCCAGTCTGGGCTTATGCCACCCCCATCACATACAGCTCCTTTGGATTTTTGCATCTCAAATGCATGACTCTTTGCATTGAATCTTAACTGCTAAGTATTTGACCACTCCTCGAGCTTTCTTAGATCACCGCTCAAATGAGTCACACAAGCTCAGTGATTCAGGTAATCTATGACATTCCTCTGAACAAGAATATATCAAAACACTCAAGAAATGAAAAATGACTAAACAGTACCATTTTTAATTGCTAACAAAGAGAATATTACTCTTGGCCAGGCACAGTTTTGAAATATGCTCAGTATACAGACTTTTAATAATGAGGATTTTCACTATCACAGTGAATCAAAGAGTTTGTTTTAATGAATTCCTTTTCATACATTTAAACAAACGATGATGTTATCATCTGTATAACAGGCCATTTTTTTAGAGACTGGGATTTAATAATGCAGGTGTATTGTCTTTTTGGAATAAATATGACTGTGAACAGCATGAAGTATATTAGGAATATCAGTGTCATAAGACTGGTGACCTATGAAGAAACATGGCAGGGCCTTTGCGATGAATTAAAATGCTGTAACCATGGCATGAATTCAATATGACACACAGACAGTGACTCTGAGATTTAAAAAGTTTTCTAAAAACCTACATTCCTGAGAATGTTCTTCAATTCTGAAAATAAAATTGCTTCACTGATAAATTGGGTAAATTGTCCATCAGTTCGAAAGCACTGAATGCTTGGCATGGAATGAAATGTGTAAGGTAGGTATCTAAAATCACTGAAGTCTCTGACATTAACAAAGGCCGAGGAAGAATCAGACAAACCTTTCTCCACGTCATTCACATTCCATTTACATATCATCTGAGACATAAAATTATGATTATTAATAGATGGAATTCCTTAGCAGGATCCCATATATAAAGTAATAAACTTGTAAGTGTCTGTGTAGGGAAAATCCTATGGAAACAGCTAGTGCCTTTATGGATTGCACAGAAAATAAACAATTGGTAACACATGGGAATCTCAGGGCAGAAGGAAGATTCAAAAATGTCCTCTCATTTCTTCTAAATCCATATGGGAATAAAATGGAAATCAAGATGAACAAATGAGATAAATACAATTGAGTCATCTTGGGAACCCTCTTTATTATAGTCATACGCCCCCGTTTTTATTAGTAATCTTCTCTTAATTTAACATATTATTTTCTTTAATGTAATAGGTGAGAATGGCAAAAGTTCATCTTTCTGATGATGACAGCACTGAAGTACCTTGATTTTCCTAGTCCAGTAGAGATGACAGTGACCAAGCAGAAAAATGATTTAGTAACTTTAGACATGAGCATTGCTTGAAACCATAACAGAAATCAGAAACCATGTCTAAGTATGGCTCTGGTCAATTCATGTTTCTTCATTAAGCCCAACCAGGAGAAAACCAGCTGAATAGTTACCTGAATTAATAAAGCAATACTTAGAACTGTTAGATTCAAGCATTTCCCTGATGCTGTTATTTATTTCCCTTCATTACAAGATGCTTAAATTTCATACAGTACAGTGCGCTCCGGTGGAGCGTACTGTACTGTATCGGTCTGGAGCGCACTGTTAGCCCGCGTTTGGCCGCGCGTTTTCGACGCGCTATTTTTTCCCCTTACACAGTAAGGGGTAATAGCGTGTCGAAAACGTGCGGCCAACCCTCCCCCCCCTCGAAACTAATAGCACCCACAACATGCAAATGCATGTTGATGGCCCTATTAGTTATTCCCGTGCGATACAGAAAGTAAAATGTGCAGCCAAGCCACACATTTTACTTTCAGAAATTAACGCCTGCCAAAGGCAGGCGTTAATTTCTGCCAGCACCGGGAAAGTGTACAGAAAAGCAGAAAAAACTGCTTTTCTGTACACCCCTCCGACTTAATATCATAGCGATATTAAGTCAGAGGCCCCAAAAATAAAAAAAATGTAAAATTTAAAAAAATTTTTTAAATGTTCCCACGGCCCGTGGGTTGGAAAACAGATGCTCAATTATGCCGGCGTCCATTTTCTGAACCTGTGGCTGTCAGCGGGCTCGAGAACCGACGCCGGAAAAATTGAGCGTCGGTTGTCAAACCCGCTGACAGCCACCGCTCCTGTCAAAAAGAAGGTGCTAGGGACGTGCTAGTGTCCCTAGTGCCTCTTTTTACCGCGGGCCCTCATTTAAATACTTGATCGGGTGCCCCGGAGAGTGGCCTGGGCGCGCATTGGGAGAGCGGGCGCTCACCTCAGAGCGCCCGCTCTCCCACAGGATTTACTGTATCGGCCCAATAGTCGGAAATACAATCACTACAAGGTCCCCCCAGTCTTACAAAGTTGCTGGACAGCTACATCCCAAGGAGGACATGTGCTTTATTTGACAAAGTAAACGTGCTGTGCTTTCTTTACATAGTTACAGGCTTCAAGTGACACAAGAGAGATCTTTTTTGTATGCTGGCCTGATATTATGGAATGCTCTTACCAGGAATTTGAGAGAGGAAGCAAACTATTGTAAGTTTAGAAAACTTTTGAAAGCCTTGATTTTGGGAAAGCTTTCCCTTAGATGTTCCTAAATGCTGTTATTTTATGTTGGATACTGTCATGTTTTTAAATGAATATGATGATTTGTGGGTTTTTATGATTCATTGTTTTTATATTAACAATGTTTTATTTTGAGTTATGTAACATGATTTTATGAATGCTACGCTTGTAATCCACACTGAACAAATTTATTTTTGGAAGTTGCAGAATATAAAAATGAATAAATACAGAAGTAGACCAGCCTGCTGAGAGTTGTTAGGCACTTAGAGTAACTTATAAGCAGCTACAGAATGCCTAGTTGAAAAGATTACCAAAACCTAAGGCTTTTCAGTGGAGGAATAAGACATGGATGTGGACAATGATTCCCATTGTAGCCTTCAAAAGCTGCATTTATTCTAAGGACAATGAATAACTAAATTGTATCATGTCCTTTGAAAAAGAATTTGGATTTTGTTTGACAATGTACACTGAAAACTGCCAATACAATTTACCGCAAACAAGTCCAATATATTCAAAACATCTGGACCAAAGGACTGAATTAACATCTTAAACCTTCAATGGATTAATCACTAAACTATAGGGCAGGGAGCCCAAATTTTTCGACACAGTTCCTGTAATGCACCTAAACAAGATTTTTCTTTGCTCGACCTTTTCTTGGTTTCTTGAATGTTACAAGGGCTCCAATATAGATGTTGTCATTTTTCCTGGAGAAAGTGACACAGGCAAATGTTAACAGCTTCACCTCCATGAATTTTCTGCAACATTTCTCCACCATTTCACCAAGACTATCTAGCTAAAGGGAGCAGTTTTCTCCCACTCTCCACTTCTTGCCAGGTGAAAGGCGGAGAGTAGGGCCAGACCTGGTCCAGAAGGACAGAGGCATGAGGCGTAGGCCGGTCTGGTTCAGAGGTCTGAGGCAGGTAGCAGAAGCGTGGTTAAGTCCAGTCCAGAGGTCAGAAAGCAGACAGCAGATACAGAAGCAGAGGAACTGGAACAGCATCTCAGGAACTTGAGCAAACGAGAGCGAGGTGACCCATTGCAAGGCAAGCTCTGACTGTCGGAGCTTGCCTTAAATACCCAGGGCTGGCAACGTCATCACTAGGGGCGACAGGAACCTTTCCTGCCGCAGCCCCTTTAAATCCTGACTGGTGGCGCACGCACGCGCCTCTAGGAGCAGGAGCCAAACAGGGCAGCATGGCGCCATTCCTTCTTCGCGGCTGGGAGGCGGCCCATGAGGAGGTTGGGAAAGCGGCATCCCTCCGCCACAGAGGGGGAGGCGAGGAGCAGTCCAGGGCCGAGCCGGAAAGTGGCAGTACTGTGGTGGCGGCCGGAGCGAGAAGGACCACGGCCCAGGCCCATTGTCAGAGGTAAGATTGGGCTTCCTGAGACTGGGAACTGTAACAGTACCCCCCCCTTACGCCCCCCCGGGAGGTCTTGGCTTCCCGGGATGAAGGGTGTGGAACTGCCTCAGAGGTTCTTTGACCAGAATGTTGGAAACTGGCTCCCATGACTTCTCTTTGGGGCCATATCCGTCCCAGGAGAAAAGGTACTCCCACCTTCACCCTCTCTTCTGGACAACAAGGACCTCTCACACCTGATAGGTAGGGTCTGAGTCTGAAGACAGAGGAGGGGGTTCTGGAGCCTTGCGAGATGGCCACAAAAGGATCAGCAGCTTGAGTAAGGAAACTTAGAATGTGTTGTGAATCCGTAAGGAGTGCAGGAGACAGAGCTGGTAGGTGACCAACTCCACGCATCTAGCAACCAAGAACGGGCCAATGTACTTGGGTGCCAAGTGTTGCGAAGGCAATTTCAGGCGTATGTGGTATGTGCTCAGCCACACTTTATCTCCCGGGAGGAAGACGGGTGCTGGTCTGCGGTGAGCATCCCTGGTTCTCTTGTGCGGCTGGCAGCCTCCTGGAACATCTTGATTGTACAAACCCACACCACATGTACAATTCTGATCGTCGCATCTCAAAAAAGATATAATTGCGATGGAGAAGGTACAGAGAAGGGCGACCAAAATGATAAGGGGAATGGAACAGCTCCCCTATGAGGAAAGACTAAAGAGGTTAGGCCTTTTCAGCTTGGAGAAGAGACAGCTGAGGGGAGATATGATAGAGGTGTTTAAAATCATGAGAGGTCTAGAACGGGTAGATGTGAATCGTTTATTTACTCTTTCAGATAATAGAAAGACTAGGGGGCACTCCATGAAGTTAGCATGTGGCACATTTAAAACTAATCGGAGAAAGTTCTTTTTCACTCAACGCACAATTAAACTCTGGAATTTGTTGCCAGAGGATGTGGTTAGTGCAGTTAGTATAGCTATGTTTAAAAGGGGATTGGATTAGTTCTTGGAGGAGAAGTCCATTACCTGCTATTAATTAAGTTGACAGCCACTGCTATTACTAGCAACAGTAACATGGAATAGACTTAGTTTTGGGGTACTTGCGAGGTTCTTATGGCCTGGATTGGCCACTGTTGGAAATAGGATGCTGGGCTTGATGGACCCTTGGTCTGACCCAGTATGGCATGTTCTTATGTTCTTATGAGTTTTGAATACTATGGAGCAGGCACTCAAGGAGGAGTAGCAGCATAACAGGCTACCCCTTCTGCTCCCAATAAGGAGACTGCCTATGTTTTGTGCTTGTGTGTGAAAGAATGGGAGCCTGCCTGGGTGTGTGTCTGTAAATGAGAGTCTGCCTGGGTAGGGGTGTATGTGTGAGTGAATGGGAGCCTGCCTGTGTGTGTGTATAATTGGGAGCCTGCCTGAGGGTGTGAATGGGAGCTTGCCTGAGATTGTGTGTGTGTGTGTATGTGAATGGGATCCTGTCTGTGTCTGTGTGTGAGTAGAGCCTGTGTGTGAAACAGAGCATGTAAGAGTGAGACTTGTGTGTGTGAGAATGGAAACCTCACAAACACACACACGATTCTTGTGAGAGAGAATGTGAACCTGCATGTAAGAGCATGTGAGAATGAGAGCCTGCATGTGAGAAAGAGCATATGAGAGTGGGAGCCTGTGTATGGGAGTGGGAGTCTGTGTGTATGTGAGAGAGAGCATGCAAGCATGGAATCTTGGATGTAAAAGAGCAATTTGAGAGAGAACCTGTGTGGGTGTATGAAGGAGGAAGGAAAGAAGACAGGAGGAGAGAGAAGAAACAGAGATGATAAGAGACCTTGAAAAAGGAATAAGAAGTCAGACAAGAGGAAAAAAGACTGGGACCAACTGATAGAAAAATAAGATCAGACAACAAAGGTAAAAAAAAATATCTTTCAGGGATTGGAATTGTTGTTATTTAGGAGAGTTGTGGGTGGATCCTTGGACCAGTGGCAGATGACCATGCTCCCGGGGGGAAATCCCGAGAGGGACCACCGGTCAGGCTCAGAGTTAGGAAACAGACACACACTAGTTCTTTTATTAGACAGTATACTGAACCACCAGAGGTGGCAGGAGTGAGCTGGAATTCCCAGCTGGGCTGAAGTCCCTCACATACTGGAACAGCGATCCCTGGAAGCTGAGCTGTAGATAAAGCAATGTTGCTTACCAGTAACAGGTGTTCTCACAGGACAGCTGGATGTTAGTCCTCACATATGGGTGACATCATCAGGATGGAGCCCAATCACGGAAAAATTCTATCAAAGTTTCCAGAACTTTGACTGGCCCCTACAGGGCATGCCCAGCATGGCACTAACCCTGCAGCCAGCAGGGGTCCCCCTTCAGTCTTATTTGAAAGCTACAGGCAGTGCCGAAAAATAAAATAATAAAACGTTACGAACCCAACACTGCGGGGCAGCGGGCGAGTTTCATGAGGACTAACATCCTGCTGTCCTGTGAGAACACCTGTTACAGGTAAGCAACATTTGCTTTCTCACAGGACAAGCAGGATGGTAGTCCTCTCATATGGGTGAGTACCGAGCTGAGGATGTCCGAACATGCACCAAATGTACCCAAAGGCGTGCAACAGGCACAACAACTGGGGTGGAATTTGGGAAAGGGCATCCTGAACCCCACCGGGCAGGCGGAAGGGTGTAGGTTCATCATGTTGTAAATAAGTTGCGAAGGACAGACTGGCTGAAGATGAAATCATGTCTTCCGGCTTTGTCCAAACAATAGTGGGCTGCAAAGGTGTGGAGAGAATTCCAGGTGGCAACCCTGCAAATGTCAGGAAGCGGCACCGATCATAGGTGTGCTACTGAAGTCACCATGGCCCTCACAGAGTGTGCTTTAACACGGTCTTGAAATAGAATGCCCGCTTGCTGATAGCAAAAGGATATGCAGTCCGCCAACCAGGAGGAGAGAATCTGCTTACCCACAGGCTTCCCTAACTTGTTAGGGTGGAAAGAGATGAACAATTGAGTGCTTTCCCTGTGGGCTGCTGTACGGTCTAGGTAAAACGCTAGAGCCCGTTTACAGTCAAGGGTATGCAGAGCTTGTTCTCCTGGGTTGGCATGGGGCCTGGGAAAAAAGGTAGGTAGTATGATGGATTGGTTTAGATGAAAATCCGAGACTACCTTATGTAAGAATTTAGGGTGAGTGCGGAGTTCCGCCCGGGCCTGCAGAAGTTTAGTGTAAGGTGGATAGGTAACTAGAGCCTGAAATTCACTAACTCTGCGAGCTGAAGTGATTGCCAAAAGGAAAATCACTTTCCATATGCGATATCGAAGTTCACAAGAGTGAAGAGGCTCGAAAGGCGGTTTCATGAGCCGACCGAGAACCAGATTAAGGTCCCAAGAAGGGGCCGGAGGACGTAATGAAGGCTTGATGTGGATCAAGCCTTTTAAAAAGCATGTTACAAGGGGTTGTACTGATAAAAGGACATCCCCGATACCTTTATGGAAGGTGGCTACCGCACTGACATGCATTCTGATGGAAGAGGTCTTTAGACCTGATTCTGACAAATGCCAAAGATAGTCCAGAAACTTTGGGATTGGACAGGAAAAGGGGTCAAGGGACTGAGAAGAGCACCATCACGTGAACCTTTTCCATTTGTAAGAGTAAGATTTTCTCGTGGAAGGCTTTCGCGAAGCAATCAAGACACGGGAAACTGGATCTGAAAGGTTATGTGGCTGAAGGATTAACCTTTCAACATCCATGCCATCAGGGTCAAGGCTTGAAGATTGGGATGGCATAGACACCCGTCGTTTTGAGTGATAAGGAGCGGGTCCTGTCCCATGGGAATGTGCCTACGGATGGAGAGATCCTGAAGTATTGGAAACCACACTTGGCGTGGCCAATGAGGTGCTGTTAGAATCATGGTTCCCTTGTCCTGACGTAACTTCACAAGAGTCTTCGAGAGAAGAGGAAGTGGAGAAGCCTGTTTTAATCAGCGATTTTATTTGAGGTTTAAAAGATAAGGTAGAGTCAATCATGATACCTAGACTCTTGATAGGTTTAGTAAGAGAAAATGAGAAATTGTCTATTGAAATAGTGTCCTGTAAAGGTTCGGAATGAGGTCGATGAATTAACAACATTGTGGTCTTACCAGTATTTAGCAACAACTTATTGTGCTTCAACCATCGCTTAATAGTATCCAACACAAGGATAAAGAATTCACTGTTTTCTGCCATGAATTCTGAACTTTTATATAAAACTGAATGTCATCAGCATAGATCTTATACCCATCTGAGATGGTAGCTAGCAATTTGGTAATGGGGGTGAGATATATATTAAACAACATTGCCGAAAGGGCTGAACCCTGTGGCACCCCAACCTTCACCTGCTGAGACAAAGAACAAGAGTTATTAAATCGAATGACTTGAGAACGCTCAGACAGGTAACTCTCAAACCAATCAAGTACTGTTCCTGAAATACCACATTCCCGAAGACGAAAAAGTAAAATTTGATGATCAATGGAATCAAAAGCAGAGGTGATGTCGAGTGAAACTAAAATAAATTGTTGACCATTATCAAGACTCCGTTTGATAGAGTCGACCATTGAGATCAGGAGTAATTCAGTACTAAGACCACGGCGAAAGCCGAATTGATGGGGGCTCAAAATTTCATTCTTCTCTAAGAAATCCGTTAATTGCTTTAAAACGATCCCTTCAATTACCTTAGCAATAAGGGGGAGTGATGAAATAGGTCTATAATTTAAAGGATTACTAGCATCTAATGTAGATTTTTTAAGCAATGGTTTGACCAGCGCAGATTTAAGAACAGTAGGCATAACCCCAAGACTTAGTGAAGCGTTAAAAATGTCAGTGATCGATGTTTTCATGAGATCAAAAATACCTTTGAAAGAAATAGTCGATACATTCAGAATGGGACACATAGGGCCTCATTTTCCAATATCGCATTGGTAACGCATTAAGGGGCGTTTCCCATGCAAATGAGGCTTTTTCGTGCAGGGGGAAAACTGCATGTGCCGTGATGTTTTCGCCATTCACGAATACATTTGCGCAAATCGCGATGTTTTCTCGGTGCACGATAAAACACCCAAAGATTCATCGCAGTGCACGATATGTTGTCAGTATCCAAGAGAGGTCTATCACAGTTCACAATGTTTCCAGACAGCCTGTTGAGAGAGAGAGAGAGAGAGAGAGAGAGAGAGAGAGAGAGAGAGAGAGAGAGAGAGAGAGAGAGACTGACTTGCTATAGTGTCTCTTCCCTAGACAGGTATTTGTATCCCTATGAGAGGCCCACCTAGTAACTCGAGGTGGAGATTAGGTATTAGTGTAGGGATTTGGGGGCCACTTTCACATTCAACGTGAGACGTACGAACAGCACAGTGGTCTCTTGTGAAGATTTGATGGCCTTCGGAGTGAGGAAACTCACTCCAAGATGAGATTTGGACAATGTTCTCTCCACCTAGCTTGATGGACACTCTACCTGGGCAACAACAAGCTAGGCGCCATTTCTATTAACGCAGCCGTGGCCCGAGAGTGGGAGATCGCGCCGGGACCCCCCCCCCCCCCCCACTGGACCCCAGGTAATTTAAAACATTTTGGGGGTTTTAGGAGGGTGGGGGATTTGTTTTAAAGGTTCAGGGTGGGTTTTAGGGTTGTTTTGGTGTGCCGGTTTTCCCGCCCTCCCCCGATTTACGATTTTTTGACGATAAATCGGGGGAATTGCTATTGTATCGCGGCTCTAACGAATTTTGACGATTTAAAATATATCTGACGATTGTTTCAAATCGTCAAAAAACGATTCACATCCCTAACAGCCAGTGTTATCTTTGGGTGGTTTGGTGTATACACGTCTTCCATGCGTTGCTAGGCTTCCTGGGAAGGAACTAGGTGGAACTTTCTGCTGTCCTGCTGCTTTTGCTAGAGCTGTTGCAGATGAGCAAGTCAGAGACAATAGAGAATGCTCCGAGAAAGGTAGGCCACAAAAAAGGAGGAAGAAGGAGGAAGAAGGGCCATAGTTTTTCCACCCCTGAACTATATTACTTAATAGCCTTTTTCTATGGGGTAACTTTCTAAAGGGTTTATGTGCATAAATCCCATTTTTCTGCACATAAATGGCCTTTTGAAAATTGCTGGGAGAATTATTCATATAAAGGTATTCACAAAAGTGATTCAAAATGAATAAAAAATCAACCCAAGAGCTTGCATCTCAGAAGAAAAAGAGCACACATGATATTCACCTGTAGATGGTACTGGTCTATGGAGAATGGGTTGCGAATAACCCATGGCTCTTCATTTTTTTAAATTTAGGTGTAAAATTGTTGCATTACAGCCAAATCTCAATTGTGAGGATGCATGCTGTTAATGTGGCTATGGTGTCCTGTAAAGCAGACCCAACTAATGTGAAAAGCTGGATGCTATCAGTGTATATTCTCCAGTGGAATCCATAGGCAGACGTATGCTTCCCCAAGGGATTTAAGTAAATATTAAATATTACTGCCGACAGTGCAGAAGCTTAGGGGGTAGCAGAAGCAATGGGCTTAGGCAAAGAAAACCTGTCAATCAATTTCATTTGTTGGTAGCGATTGGTTAAAAATGATCTAAACAATTGGTGAGCCATGCCTCATACACCAGTTGACTCCATACAACTTATCAACTTGATGTGACACAAAATGTCAAACACAGAAGACACATCAAGAAGTACAAGTATAACAAAAAGATCTTTATCAAGTACACAAAGCAAAAAGTCAGCAACTAATAAAGTCTGTATGCTGTGCCCAGTTCTGAAACCACTTTGAAAGTCATCTAATATGTTGTTTGTTTAAGAAATCCTGTAACTGGATCAGGACACATTTTTCAATTATTTTAGCTAAGGAAAGTAAGTTGAAAATAGGCCTATAGCTTACAGGGATCAAAGGATAAAAGGGTCTATAGCTTACAGGGATCAAAGGACAACTTCTTTAAAGACGTACCTTCATGCTAAACAGGAAAGAGGGGATTCTTATATTTTCATATGCCACTCACATGTGCAATGCTAAAAAAAACTTCAAAGATTCACAAATAATCTGCAGAAACCGTACAATAAGTCGTGCAAGAAAATTATCAAAAAAAAAAGTGAAATATTTATGCTACATCATGTCAGTCAAATATTACAACATATTTCAGTTGAGCTCAGCAATCATTTTTCAAACACATGCAATGCTACCTTTTTTATGTGTAGGTTGCCCCACATGAAAGCTGAGATCAGCACCTCTGTGTTTCTCCATTTTTCTTCTTCTGAAATGTTTCAGAACCACATGTGAAGCGCAATAATCCCATCACCCAATAATTGCTTGTTCATCACTTGATGTGAATGGGATTCCATTAAAGACTGACTCTAATCAATTATTTATTCACTGCCAATTCTCAACCCAATAAACTGTGAGAAATGACTTTCCTTGTGCATTTGGAATCTGCCTTTGATTAAATACTAGGCAGAAATGCATGAACTCAAATTTATGAGTTTTACTTGCAAAATTTCTAAACATTTGGTGTGATTTACATAGAAATATGAGAGTAAAAATGTAGATTTGACTTATTTTTAGTTTTTCTGTACCTTCAAGATGTGCTGTTGAAGGTGAATTTTAGGCCCATCCTGGTGGCTCAGGTGGCGAGTGTTGTGCACCGCCACATAGAATGTTCCTAATATGATCCTCTTGTTTTCTGCTTCCCAGGTTGGCTGGGGATGCCACAGAGGCAGCATTCATAGCCCTCAGGTTGAGGACAGGATGGGGAGAGTCATGGCCCTTGCTTAAGGGTGACACCTAGTAACAGTATTCAGGGTCCATAATTGCAGCATTCCAGAAAGAGCTCTGGTCCATGGTTCTTGACCCAGGACCATCACCACAATGACCAGACTAGATATGATTGGGGGGGGGGGGGGGGTGGTGGTGAAGATATAAAACAGGGAAAGATATCCCTGGGTACTTGAAAATGAAGGCTCATGGTGCCAGATCCTAGCCCTGGTACCAATTCAACTGAAAGTACAAAGGAGCAGGAGGAACTGCTGGGTCAAAAAAAAAAAAGTATCAGTTTCCTCTGGCAAAATATATAGGGGACAATTCTGAGTAGGTCACATAACTGCAAAGTATGTGGGTACATAGTCAAAAGTCCTGATTTAGGTCTTAGGCTTTTATGGCTGACATTGTCAACACCAGTTTTCACACTTGCAATCTTCCAGCTTCTCTCAAATCTGCACTCATCCATCCTGTTTAAAGAAAAATCAGCTTGACCCTGAGGTCCCTGAGAATTATCATCCTGTTTCTAACCTTCCTACTCTTGCTAAAGTCATTGAAAAAGTAGTGGAATCTCAATTATGAGCATTTCCTTGAAAAACTATGGCACTTCATCCTAAGCAGTCTGGCTATAGGAAGGGACATAGTACCGAAACAGCTCTTACCTCATTACTTAATGAGATTGGTCTCTGTCAGGATAGAGGTGATGCAGCTCTTCTAGTCTGTCTTGATACAGTTGATCATCAGCTTCTACTCAATAAACTGTTTGATTGTGGTATTAAAGAAAACACTCTCTACAGTGGTTCAAATCTTTCTTAGAACAACGTACTTAGGGCCGGATTTTCAAAGCTCTAAGCACGTAAATCGGGTTACGCACGCCAGGCCTATTTTATAAAGGCCCGGCGATGCGCATAAAGCCCCTGGATGCGTCTAAGTCCTGGGGCTTCAAAAAAGGGGCAGGGAGGAGGTGGGGCAGAGCCAGAGGCCTCCGGCACAGCAGTCATTTGCTGCTGTGTTGGAGGATCACGTGCCAGCAGGCTGCCGGTGCACGCAACTTGCGCCTGCCCAGAGCAGGCGCAAAAGGTAAGTTAAAGGAATTGGGGGGGGGGGGGGGGGGGGGGGGGGGGGGGGGTTAGGATAGGGCTAGGGGACGGAAGGGTTAGGGAAAGCGGTGGGAAGGTTAGATTAGGGGGAAGGGAAGTTCCCTCCCAGGCCACTGTGATTTCGGAGCAGCCTGGGAGGGAACAGGGGAAGACTGTGGGCGTCGGTGCGTGTAAGATGCACTAGTGTGCACCCCCTTGCGCGCGCTGACCCCCGATTTTATAACATGCGCGCACCTGTGCGAGCATGTTATAAAATCGGGCATCCATGTGCACGTGCCGGGTAGCGCGCGCACATGGACGGCCACACGTACCTTTGAAATTTTGCCCCTTATAGCGTTAGTTGAAATTCAGAGCTTTCTGCCTCTCTCCCACTTCTTAGTGGAGTGCTCCAACGTCCATTCTTTCTCCTGTACTCTTCAATCTATATCTCTCTCCTCTTGCCACCATTCAGAGTTTAGGCTTCTCTGGGTATTTCTACGCTGATGACATTCAGATTATTGCTAGCTTTAAACCAACATGCACTAACACTCTATCTGATTTTAATAACTGTCCTTCAAAGGTTTCTGACTGGTTAAGATCAATTTTTAAAATCCAAAGCCATTTGGTTTACTCATATTTCTCTTTCTACTGCTCTCCCAGTTCCTATAATGGCAGGCTGTGCCATTCTGGTCAAGGATACAGTCAATACATTAGGGTTTACTTTTGATAGGCAGCTCAATTTCTCTCATCATATTTCCAACATTCTCAAGACATTTTTTCTCAGATTGATACATCGTCTTCAGTCTTTTTTGGACAGTTCTGATCTTGAAATTTTAACTCATTCCCTTGTTCTATCAAGACTGGACCATTGTAATGTTTTATTACATGGTCTATCAACATCCCAACTTAAACTACTTCAACTGGCATAGAACAGTTCTGCAAAGGTCATTTTTTGTAAATCTAAATATGATTATATTACTCTCCTTTTGGCTGATTTACACTGGCTTCCAGTATCCCTTCATATACAATTTAAAATTGGATGCCATATTTTTAAGGCCCTGTGTTAGGGCACTCCATATTATTTTGCCTCTGTTATTTCTCCCTATCTTTCTTCTCGCCTGCTACAATCTTTGCCACAAGAAAGTCTAGTGCTACCTTCTATTCAAAACATTTGTTTTGAAAGTTCTAGAGCTATTTGTTTTTCTTAATTATCCTCTTGTCTTTGGAACTCCTTACCTCTCAATGTTTGTCTGGAGAAAGAGTTCATAAAATTTAGGAAAGCACTTAAATCTTATTTGTTTGTACAAACTTTCCCCACATATGAGTAATACCTGAACTTGCTTGTACATGCCTTCTCATATTTTGTTTACATCTGACCTGATTCTCTCCTTTTCTGGTTATATTTTATACTTTTGTATTGTTTTACTCATTTATTTTTATCTTATTTATGTACATTGATCTAACTTTTGGTTTTATTTTTATCATTTTATTATTTTATGCTTGCCTTTTTATTTTTTGATATGTTTATGTTATGACTTTGCTAGTTTTAAATTGTTAGTTTTACTAATTTTATTTGTACCTCACTTTGGAGCTGATGCAGTAAATATGTGCAGAAAGTGGGCACTGAACAGTCAGCGCCTGCTTTCTTAATGTGCCCTCAGGTGACCCCCCTTAGGGGAACCTTGCAATATTTAAATTAGGGGGTCGCGTTAGCAAGGAGGCGTTAGGGTCACTTGTGCCCCCCTAGCGCCTCCTTGCTATCGAGAACCCGATTGATGTTGGCGGTCCTTTGGTTAGGAAAACCGACGCCGAGTTTATCGGCGTCGGTTTTCCTAAATACTACACAGCCGCACAGCCAGGGGGTTCAAAAAAATGGACGTGTTGCATATCCTGGCAGCAGCAGGCCCACGACCGGCTCTACTCTCCCCCAATGCCCTTGTCCTGGCCCTGGCCCTTCCTCTTTGGCAGCAGTAGGCAGTTGCGCTCCTGCTACGCTCCCAGGTTCCTCCATCAGCTCTATGGCCTCCTCCGGTCCCAGTCGGGTCTCCCCACATGCATCGAGGGGAGACGCCGCCATTGCTAATTCCAGTCTGTCTGCCTTAGGCGCGCGAGCGCACGCCTTCCCTGATTTTAAAGGGTCCGCGACGGGAAACCTTCCCGCAGCCCCGGATGATGACTTCTCCGGGCCTTGCTACTTAAGGCAGGCTCTGCCATTCGGTCTTTGCCTTGGCAACAGATCTCCACGCTTCCAGTCGTGTGCTTAGTTGTTGCTTGCTCGTGTTCGTGTTCCTGTACCTGACCTGTTCCAGTCCTGCATTCCTGTTCCAATCCTTGTGCCTCAGTTCCAGCTTCCTGTTTCCTGTTACCCTTTGGATGGATTCTCTGGCTTGACCCTCGCTTGTTCCTGACCACGCTTTGGTCGGATTCTCTGGTTTGACCCTTGCTTGTTCCTGAGCACGCTTTGGACAGATTCCCTGGCTTTGACACTTGCTTGGACCTGACCTTGTCTCCAGCCACCTGCCCTGACTTCAGCTTGTACTTGACCTTGTCTCCAGCTGCCTGCCCTGACTTTAGCTTGTACCTGACCTTGTTTCCAGCCACCTGCCCTGACTCCAGCTTGAACCTGACTCTGCCTCCAGCTGATTACTTGGACTTGGCCTTTCTTAGGCTCTTGCCTACTTACAAGCCCAGACTTAATGTGTTCCTGACTCAGCCTACTTTAGTCTGTCTGGGGTTCTGGATCCAGGCACAGTTTTGAACCCAGCTTCATTAGACCCAGTGTCGCTGCTGCTTCCTGGCTCCCTGCCTTGATCACCCTCCATGGGATCAACCACACGGAGGCCCGCCTAAGACCAGCTGGCCCCAGTATCCAAGGGCTCAACCTGGGGGGAATGAGGGCTGGTATTGGAAGAGCTCCAGTTGGCCTCCGCTTCCCGTTCTGCTCCGCCTCCTGACGGTGGGGACACGTGGGGGCTTCCCCACGGGTAGCGTCAACTCCACCTCGGGCTAAGGGTCCACCTCCACAACAGGATGCTTGTAAGTTGAGCGTCCGTTTTCTGCACCCAACTGCCGGTGTTTTTTTACTGGTTTAAGGAGCGCTCAGCTATTAACGCCTGCTCCAGGCAGGCATTAATTTCTGATCGCTAAATGTGCATCCTAGACACTCCGCATTGGACATGTATTGTAGAGGCGCTAATCTACTTATTGTATAAGGGGATTAATTAGTGCCTATACAACCCCCGTCCGATTGTGGGTTATACAGTGCGCTCAGCTAAGCGCACTGTATTGCATCGTCCCCTTTGTTTTACATTTGTAATAACTGCGGTTAATCAAGTAGGAATAAACATAAACATATTTTTTAAGTGCATACTTTATAGCTAATTTTTAAAGAGAAAATACCTGGGTAGTTTCCTTTTGAAAGTTAAGCAACATCTGCATATGTTGCACTTGTAATTTTTGCGAGTAGTGTGGTGGCAAATAAAATAATCCATGTACTTTGAAAATGCCAAAGAGATGCACAGTTTTATACTCCTGACCTAAGAATGCCCATGGGAATGCCTCTTTGTAACCCAGCTCTCTGGATTTCACCTGCACTTTCAGCCATTTTCTGACAGGCCAGTTTATCTGGATAAATCACTGTTTATCTGACTATATAGCTTTGGAAATTGCCCTCTAAACTTTTTGTAAGAAGATTTTATGAGGGTAATGTATAATAGTGTGCATAACTCAGCACATATATGCATAAGCAGGCATGCCTAAAGATATGCCTGTATTTGATAAACCATGCAGCAGGAGCCATACAATTTATAAAATACTATGTATCACTGACCTAAAAGCATGTGCCTATATTTCAGTATACACACATTTTTTAATGCAGAGACCTCGGTTTATTCACTTATTTTATAAAAATACATTCAAATAAATAAATTGTAACATGTACGCATAATAACCTTCAGTTTATGCGGGACAGGTATTTTATAAGCACGTATCAAGCTTATGAAAATATTTACTTGAGGGCATACTTTCAAGTGCCAGTTCACCAAAACCTCCATCAGGTGACCCAGATCTTCACTAGTTCACCCACCCCCTCCACCACTTGATCTAAATCCCCCACCCAAAAACTGCAGACAACAAAGAACTCAGACTTAATATCCACAATTTGATTAGCAGGTGTAAAAGCATGCAATCATGTTTGATGTATGCATGCACTCTGTTTATAAAATATATAAATGTGTGTGTCTTTCCAAACCACCGTAGAACACCCTTCAAACACCCTCTTTCTTTGCGCATACTTTTCTGCCAATTGCGGTATGTGCATATTCCCACCCTTCCGAAAAGTCACTTACCGTACATAGAAGCTATTTACATGCAGATATGCAAATTTTGCATACACAACCACCATGAAAGTCTTTAAAAATTACTTCCATATGCTTTCTTTACTGTTTACTAAAATAGCTATGATGTCATCTCATATACAACATCTAAGCGTTTCTCAATTATTCCTATAGAAACACTAGCCTTTACTAGAGTCTGGTGTCAAGCCCTCAAATTTAGCTAATAGCTACAAAAACTTGCATTTTCTTCATGAACCTGTATCCTCTCCTGGTTTTCTGCATGTGCAGTTTTGGTAGCTGTTACTAAATGTTTCCAACATGAGTATGATACTACAAAATGTAGTACACTGAGGGGTAGATTTTAAAAAGGTGTGTGCGGGCATACATGTGTGTGTGCAAGTTATAAAATCAAGGGTTGGCGCACGCAAGGAAATGCACAATTATGCACCTTTCACGTGCCAAGCCGTGCTGCCTTCCCCCGTTCCCTCCCAGGCCGCTCCAAAATCGGAGCTGCCTGAGAGGGAACTTCCCTTCCCCCTAGCCTGACCTTCCCACCCCTTCCCCTAACCTTTCCCCCCTAGCCCTACTCTAACCCCCCGATCTTTATTTTACCTTTTGCGCCTGCCTCTGGGAAGGCGCACGTTGCACGCGCCGGCCAATTGCTGGCATACGATCTCTGACACAGTGGCAAATGGCCGCTGTGCCAGGAGCCGCTGATCCCGCCCCGCCCCGGACCACCCACGCCCCGATCCTTTTTTCAAGCCCCAGGATTAATATGCGCCCCGGGGCTTTACACGCGCAGCTGGGCCTTTTGAAAATAGGCCCCGCGCGCGTAACCCCCCTACGCGCGTAGGTCTTTGAAAATCTGCCCCTGAGCTTACAATATTTTATTCCAGGGTGCAAAATTCTACTAGCTACATATCATTTAGAAGGTCAAGAACTGTGAACTGTTAAACAAGGAAAAGGTCTAAAAATAAACATTGCAGATGACCTGAAGGTAGACAATCCATAATAAAGTAATAAGGAAATTTAACAGAATACATGATTACATGAGTAGACATATCAGCAGCAGGAAAAAATGAATTAATATTGCCCTTCTATAGATCACTGAGGAGACCCAACTTTGAATACTGTGTTCAGTTTTGGAAGCTGTACCTTCCTGAGGACATTGAGAAGAAGGAAGAGATTCAGATGGGCTAAAAAACTCTACAAAGAATGCACAAAAAACTCTACAAAGAATGCACAAAAAACTCTACAAAGAATGCACAAAAAAAAAAACTCTACAAAGAATGCACAAAATTGTATTCACTGGAGAAAAGAAGGGAAAGTGAAGATATGATAGGCTTCAATAAATTACAAGAAATTTTCCAAAGCAAAGGAATTTTAATGAAAAGAGGTCATGATGTGAAAGTACAGAGGAAAGAGGTGCTTGGAATAGCCTACCAGCAGCGATTGTGAGAAAAGAATTCAAGAATGTTTAAGGGACAGACAATAAAGAATAAGGCTCAAAAGTTGTAGTATTGCAAACAATCAGCCTTTCACTTCCTTGAGAGTAGAGGCAAAGGGATTGGTGATAAAAGGAAAAGGGACAGATCAGTCTAGCAACATCACAGGTCACAGTAGCGGGTTGGAAAGAGCAGGCTATAATTTCCCAGATACCAATTAGTTTAATGCCAGCAGGTTGGGGGTGGCTGTATTTCATTCATCAAGATTATAAGAAAAAAGGGACAGAAAAAAGGAAACATGACCTATAGACACCATAGGCCACGAGGTAACCAGGTTTGTACCAACAGCCTAAAACGCTTCAGAAATCAATCTTCTTAATGCTGGCAGGTAGGTGCTGGATAGGTGGTATTGTCCAATAAGGCGATAAGAAGAAAACAAGAGGCATATTTAAATTTACCCAATAATGACTGGTTAAATGTTGCATCAGGAAGGAAATGTTTCTAGATAAAATAAAAGACTGCTCCCCCTCTTGTCTTGGAACCGACAAGAGGGGGAGCCATTTTAGATCTAATTCTTAGATGAATACAGGATTTGGTGCAAGAGGTAACGGTAGTGGGGCCTCTCAGCAACAGTGATCATAATGCAATCAAATTTGAGTTAATTACTGGAGGGAGGACATTAAGTAAATCTACTGCTTTAGCATTTAACTTACAAATGGGAGATTGATAAAATGAGGAAAATAGTTAGAAAAAACTAAAAGGTGCAGCTACAAAAGTAAAAAGACATGGGCATTGTTTAAAAATACCATCTTGGAAGCCCAGACGCATTCCATGCATTTAAAATGATGGAAGGAAGGCCAAGCACTGCCAGCATGGTTAAAAAGTGAGGGAAAACAGGCTATTTTAGCCCAAAGAACTTTTTTAAAAAATTGGAAAAAGGATCCAACTGAAAAAAATAGGAAAAAGCATAAGCACTGGCAAATTAGATGTAAAAAATTGATAAGGCAGGCAAAAAGAGTATTTGAAAAGAATCTGGCTATAGAGGCAAAACCTCATAATAAAACATTTTTTAAATACGGTAGATCTGAAACAGGAAACCTGTGAGGGAATCTCTTGGACAGTTAGATGATAGAAGGGTTAAAGGGGCACTTAGGGAAGAGAAGGCCATAGCAGAAACATTAAGGAGGCAATTTTAAAAGGAGTTACACTTGTCAATGTAACATACTATCGTAGCAATTTTAAAAAGCCATTTACATGCGTAAAGTGCATTTACATGTGGCAATCCTATCAGCGGCATATATTTATAACAATTTTCAAAAGTTCACTTACACAGGTAAAATGCATTTACATGTGTAAAACCTAACTTTAAGTATGCAAATGATTTTCAAAGTAGGGTTCTTAATGAATCCTTTGCTTCACTGTTTACTGAAGTCGATGTTGGGGAGATACTGTGCCGGAAATAGTATTTAATAGTGATGATTTGGAAGAAATTAAACTATTATAACTATGACCAATCATAAAGATTTCAAGAAAGCCTTGAAAACTTTTCTATTTAAGCAGGCCTTCCAGAAATAAGTCTAGCTTTCTCTGGCAGTGCTTAGATTAATCTCTTTGTTTGCCTAGTTTATTTTGATTCTTCCTTGTTTTATCATTATGTATGTTTTTTATGTAACCCGCCCCAAACATTGGAGGGCATGAGTAAAAAGCACTTTAAAAAATAAATAAATCATTGTGAGCCTGGATGACAATCTAGATTTACAAAACATGGTAAACCTAGATGACCCAGCTTGACAAACTTAAGAGTAGCAAATCACCTGGACCAAGTGGTTTTATACCTCAGCGTTCTGAAAGAACTATAAAATGAAACTGCAGATCTATTACTAGTAATTTGTAACCAATCGTTAAAATGGTCTATTGTACCTGAAGATTGGAGGGTAGCCAAGGTGATGCCGATCTATAAAAAGGGTTCTGGGTTGATCTGTGAAAATATAAACCACTGAGCTTGACATCAATGCCTTCAAAAATTGTAGAAACTATCCTAGAGAATAAAATCGCAGAACATATAGAAAGGCATTGTTGTGAAGGGCAGCTATAAAGGGGGTGTTGTAGACACCACCTCCTGGAGTGGCACAGGGTGGCAAGGTTGAAGGCTAGGCACGGGCAGTCTGATAAGGCTGGAATGGAGCTCTGGAGCGAGGTGCTGGTTGGTATGGAGCTCTGAAACAGAGTGCAGGTAACCACAGGAACAGACTGAAACTGAGAGCTGCTAAGTATGGATTGGAAGAGCAGGAACAGACTGGATCTAGGTGCAGGAAAAGTGGAGTGAATGCAGGTATATGTGGAACTGGAACATTGGAACAGACAGGATCTGAGTGCAGGTAAGCTTGGAAGTGGGACTTGAAACAGGGACCAGGGCAAGACAGACTAGGACAAGACAGAACAAACCAGGACAAGGACTACACAGAATGTGGAACATAGAGAATGCCCAAAGGCAGCATAGGCAAGGAAGGCCCCGCGGAGCAAGGCAGAGAGAGGTCTAGAAGCAGGGAGAGACCCGGGAGTCTCAGGTTTAGGCCAGGGGTTAGGAAGCAGAAAGGACTAGGGCACGCTGTAAGGCAAGGAAGGATTAGAAGGCCTGCAGGCCACAGAGCAAAGCTTGGAACAGAAAACCGGATGGCCACAAGGCAAGACCAAGGCAAGCTGGGATCAGAAGACCTAAAGGCCAGGAGGTAGAGCAAAGCAAGGCTGGGGTCAGAAGGCTCGAAGGCCACGAGAGAGAACTAGGAATGGCTTGATAAAGCTGCAAGGCAGTGATGCCTAGAGCAGGGAGCCAATAAGGACTCCATGCTGAAGCATGGAGGTATGAGAAAGACAGAGTTAAATAGGACTGGTGTTGTACAGGCAGGAGAGAAAGGATTAGCTAGCTAGGGGCGAGAGCTCGTGGAGGTCCTCTGGAGGTGCGGAGGCTGTAGAACAGGCAGAGGCTAGGGACCATAGACATGCTAGTGTGTTGGAGCTGGGCTCACTGGGGTTGGAGAGGCCGCACAACAGCCAGAATCACAATAGGCATGATTTAATGGGACACAGCCAGCATGGATTTACACAAAGGAAGTTTTGCCTCACCAATCTGATACATCTTTTGAAGGGGTTTAATAAATAAGTGGATAATGGTGATTCAGTGGATATAGTGTATTTGGATTTTCAGAAGGCATTTGATAAAGTCACCCATGAGAGACTCCTGAGAAAAATAAAATGTCATGGGATTGGGGGCAATTTCCTGTTGTGAATTGCAAATGGTTAAAAGATAAGAAATAGAGAATAGGAATAAATGGTGAGTTTTCTCCTTGGAGAAAGGTAAACAGTAGAGTGCCTCAGGGATCTGTATTGGGACCAGTGCTAAATATATTTATAAATGATCTGAAAAAGGGAACGACTAGTGAGGTGATCAAATTTTCAGATGATACAAAATTATTATGAGTAGTGAAATCACAAGCAGATTGTGAGAAATTGTAGAGGCTGAGAGACCGGGCATTCAAATGGAGGATGAAGTTTAAGTGATGCACAGAGGGGAAAATAACCCATAGTGTTGTTCCATACTAGGAGTTACAACCCAGGAAAAGGACCTGGGAATCATCGTGGACAATATACCTTGAAATCCTTGGCTCAGTGTGCAGCGGAGGTTAAAAAAGCAAACAGAATGTTAGGTATTATTAGGAAAGTTTTATTTGAAATTTTATGTATTTATATCTGTTTCTAACTGTTTTTATATATTATCATGTAAACCGTATAGATAGAATTTTGTATTCTGTGACACGGTATATAAAAGTTGCATAAATAAAATAAATAAATATCATAATACCTCTATATCACTCTGTGGTGAGACTACACCTAGAATACTGTATGTAATTCTGGTCGCAGCATCTCAAAAAAGATATAGGTGGACTGCAACAGGAGCAGAGAAGAGTGACCAAAATGATCAAAGGGATAGATAGGCTCCCTATTGAAGAAAAGCTAAAGAGGTTAGGATTGTTCAGTTTGGCAAAGAAACAGCTGAGGGGGGATATGGTAGAGGTCTATAAAATAATGAGTGGAATAAAACGGGTAAATGTGAATTGGTTATTTACTCTTTCAAATAATACAAAACCTAGAGGACACTCCATGAAGTTAGTAAGTAGCACATTTTAAACAAATTGGAGAAAATTCTTTTTCACTCAATGCGCAAGTATACTATGGAATTCATTGCCTGAGGAAGTGGTAAAGGCAGCTAGCATAAATGGGTTTAAAAAAGGTTTGGACAAGTTTGTGGATGAGAAGACCATAAACTGTTATTAACCAGATTGACTTGGGAAAAGACACTATTTATCTCTGGGTATTACTGCCAGGATCCTGCCAGGTACTTGTGACCTGGATTGGCCACTGATGGAAACAAAATGCTGGGCTTGATGGACCCTTGGTCTGACCCAGTATGGCAGTTCTTATGTTATGTTCTAAGTACAACCTACTGACCTACTGACATTATAGGCTACAATTCCTCAGAAATAAATTGGGTCTCTGATGGCAAAGTGAAGGTGGTGGTGGTCTGGTATTGTCCACAGAATCTAAGTTATCAGATTGTCAGATAAACAGCCTTGTTAGTTTTGGTAGTTGTTTAATTATTGCAAAGCTTGATGGTAAGATATATTAGATATTGGATCAAGTATGTATATGCTTATCTACCTACAATGTTAGGGAATCAAAGATGAAGACCACAAATACTGACTTGGATAAGAAGAGATATCCTATAAGAAGTCAAGCTTTGTTGGCTGGCAGCTGGGATATATTCTTCAGTAGTGCTGATCAGAATAACTAGGCAGACCAGCTGGGCCAATTAGTTATTATCTGCTATCATGTGCTATTGTAACCCACCTTTAGTAAGAAGACCATTAGGGATGTGCAGAGCAAAATTTTATGTTCATATTTCTTATGTCCGAAAGGGGGTCCCACTTGCGGCCAATATGGACATAAAAAAAATCTAATGAGTTGGGTATATGTACATATGTCGCCCATTAAAGTCAATGGGGGAAGGATTTCCAGCCTATTTTTGGCTGCAGAATTGTGGTTTTCTTATCAATTGGCCCAGGAGAGAGTTCCCTTTCCTTTGTGCAGGGAAGTACTCCCTGGAAAGGGTCCACCCCTAGAGTTGTGTGTACCCGGTGTTTACATTGGCGTCCAGTGAATATCGTTGGCGTCTAGTGAATTCCGTTGGCGTCTAGTGAATTCAGACGGTACTTACGCACTTCAGCAGATGACAAAGGAATTGGAGGATCTCTCAGAAATAAGAATACGTGTGGGAACACAAGGTCTGGATGAACAGGCAGGCACAGCAATGGAGTTAAAACAGCAGTAGGAACACAAGGCCTGGATGAACAGGCACTTCCTTCGAGGACAGAGGTCAATCCCAGCTAGGGACACAAGGCCTGCATGAACAGGCACAGGAACTAGGTTAAAACACTGGTAGCTCGCCAGCATCTTTCTGATGCATGCTAGAATATTGGCAGCGGTGTGGGCATGGTCCGTCAGGTGGGTGTGCAGTAAAGCCCACCTCCACCCTCATGCTTGTTCAGGGAAGGACTCCCTGGAACGGGTCCACCCATAGAGTTGTGTGTACCCGGTGTTTACATTGGCGTCCAGTGAATATCGTTGGCGTCTAGTGAATTCCGTTGGCGTCTAGTGAATTCAGACTGTACTTACGCACTTCAGCTGATGACAAACGAATTGGAGCCTAGGATCTCTCACAAATAAGAATACGTGTGGGAACACAAGGCCTGGATGAACAGGTACATCATTCGAGGACAGAGGTCAATTCCAGCTAGGGACACAAGGCCTGCATGAACAGGCACAGCAACCAGGTTAAAACACTTGTGGGAACACAAGGCCTGGATGAACAGGCACAGCCACTGAGTTAAAACACCTGTGGGAACACAAGGCCTGGATGAACAGGCACCGCCACTGAGTTAAAACACCTGTGGAACACAAGGCCCGGAAGAATGGGCACAGCAACTGAGTTAAAACACCTGTGGGAACACAAGGCCTGGATGAACACGGATACTCGGATAGTAATTATGTGTTTTTTTAATGTATTTATATTCTTATTCGAAAACGTTTCTAGCACGTCATACTTGATTACACTCAGGTACTGTAGGTATTTCCCTATCCCCAGAGGAACACAAGGCCTGGATGAACAGGCACCGCCACTGAGTTAAAACACCTGTGGGAACACAAGGCCTGGATGAACAGGCAGGCACAGCAATGGAGTTAAAACACCAGTAGGAACATGGATGAACACTGATACTCGGATAGTACAATTTTTTTTTAATGGATTTATATTCTTTTTTTAAAAAGTTTATAGCACTTCATTTATTTTTATATTTATTTGTCATTTTTATATACTGACATTCTTGTATTCAATGCAAATCATACTTGCTTACACTCAGTTACTGTATGTATTTCCCTATCCCCAGAGGAACACAAGGCCTGCAGGAACGGGCACAGCAACGGAGTTAAAACACTTGTGGGAACACAAGGCCGGGATGAAGAGGCGCAGCAGTCGAGCACAGAGGTCGATCCCAGCTAGGGACACAAGGCCTGGATGAAGAGGCACATCATTCGAGGACAGAGTTCAATCACAGCTAGGGACACAAGCCGCGGAGGAAAAGACACTAACCAGGATCCTCCAAGCCCTCATTTTCTCCAAATTAGACTACTGCAACTCTACATTTCTTGGACTCCCTTCCTCATACACAAAACCACTCCAAATGGTTCAAAACGCAGCAGCCCGTCTACTAACAAACACTAGGAAAAGAGACCACATTTCCCCAGTCCTAAAAGACCTCCACTGGTTACCAATTCAGTTCAGAGTCATTTACAAATCCATCACCTTGATATACAAAATCTTTCACCAACACACCATAATCGACCTACAAATTCCTCTCCGTTTATACAAATGCACAAGACCGACCAGGGAAGCCTACAGAGGATGCCTCCTTGTTCCACCCTCCAAAACCACTTATCACAGCACCTTTAGAGATTGAGCCCTTTCCACAGCAGGTCCACCGTTATGGAACTCCATCCCCCCAGATCTCAGAAATGAACCTTGCCTCCTAACCTTTCGGAAAAGACTCAAGACATGGCTTTTCAGGCAAGCCTTCCCGAACTGCACCTAACACACACCATCAATAAATTCTCAGCTCAGAAGCTGTATATATTGGACGCCATATTTGTAATGTACTCTTGTATATTTTTTATATTCTACACATGTATATAATTAACCTCCTCTATCCCTCTTTATTTCTTACACTCCCAGTTCATAGCCCCAGTTAATTGTAACTGCATCTCTTCACCACGTGTATTTATGTTATAGGTTGTTTTCTTTGCACCCCTGTTTTCTGTAAAGCGACATCATGTGAACGATTTCATGAATGCCGGTATAAAAAAACCTTAAATAAATAAAATAAATAAGTAAGTACCGCAAGGGAAAGTTGAAAACAACTTTGAAGAGGGAGTTCAAGAGGGCGTGAAATTGTAAAGAGGTAAATGGGTGGGGTCCGTGCAGTCCGCCCGCAGGATTCAACCCGGCGGGTTCGGTCGGACCGGGGTTTCGGCGGATCCCCCACCCCCACCCCTTTCGCGGGGGGTGGGGGAGGGGCGGGGGACGGCCCCGGCCCCCGCAGGGCGCATTTCCTCCGCGGCGGTGCGCCGCGACCGGCAACGGGTCGGCTGGGAAGGCCCAGGGGGGGCAGGTGGCCCGCTGCTCTGGCGGCGCGTGTTATAGCCCCCCCTCCCGGCGTTTCCTCCTTCCCCTTTGGCAACAGTT